>NC_041383.1:661312919-661323102 GCF_002162155.2 Triticum dicoccoides | reverse complement strand
AGGCTCCCCCGACCGACTTCTTTCACCTATATATTCCCATATACCCTAAAAACATCAAATCAAACAATAGATCAGGAGTTCCGCCACCGCAAGCCTCTCTAGCCACCAAAAATCAATCGGGACCTTGTTCCGGCACCATGCCAGAGGGGGGATCCCTCACCGGTGGCCATCTTCATCATCCGGGCGCTCTCCATGACAAGGAGGGAGTAGTTCACCCTCGGGGCTGAGGGTATGTACCGATAGCTATGTGTTTGATCTCTCTCTCTCTCGTGTTCTTGATTCGCACGATCTTGATGTATCGCGAGCTTTGCTATTATAGTTGGATCTTATGATGTTTCTCCCCCTCTACTCTCTTGTAATGGATTGAGTTTTCCCTTTGAAGTTATCTTGTCGGATTTAGTTTTTAAGGATTTGAGAACACTTGATGTATATGTTGTCGTGCTTATCTGTGGTGACAATGGGATATTCACGTGATCCACTTGATGTATGTTTTGGTGATCAACTTGCGGGTTCAATGAATCTATGCATAGGGGTTGGCACACGTTTTCGTCTTGACTCTCCGGTAGAAACTTTGGGGCACTCTTTGAAGTTCTTTGTGTTGGTTGAATAGATGAATCTGAGATTGTGTGATGCATATCGTATAATCATGCCCACGCATACTTGAGGTGACATTGGAGTATCTAGGTGACATTAGGGTTTTGGTTGATTTGTGTCTTAAGGTGTTATTCTAGTACGAACTCTATGATAGATTGAACGGGAAGAATAGCTTCGTGTTATTTTACTATGGACTCTTGAATAGATTGATCAGAAAGGATAACTTTGAGGTGGTTTCGTACCCTACAATAATCTCTTTGTTTGTTCTCCGCTATTAGTGACTTTGGAGTGACTCTTTGTTGCATGTTGAGGGATTGTTATATGATCTAATTATGTTATTATTGTTGAGAGAACTTGCACTAGTGAAAGTATGAACCTTAGGCCTTGTTTCCTAGCATTGCAATACCGTTTACGCTCACTTTTACCATTTGTTACCTTGCTATTTTTATAATTTCAGATTACAAAAACCTATATCTACCATCCATCTTGCACTTGTATCCCCATCTCTTCATCGAACTAGTGCACCTATACAATTTACCATTGTATTGGGTGTGTTGGGGACACAAGAGACTCTTTGTTATTTGGTTGCAGGGTTGTTTGAGAGAGACCATCTTCATCCTATGCCTCCCACGGATTGATAAACCTTAGGTCATCCACTTGAGGGAAATTTGCTACTGTCCTACAAACCTCTGCACTTGGAGGCCCAACAACGTCTACAAGAAGAAGGTTGTGTAGTAGACATCACTCCGCAACAGATATGATGCTGTAAGTTTTCCCCTTTTCGCATCTTAGCTCCATGCTAGGGTTTGCGAGTTCCTATGTACAGTTCGCAGTTCATCTCGGTTTCTTCGCGTTTCTTCTGTCGTAGTCTCTTTTGATCCAACAGCAGCATAGAACTCATGTGGTAGCTGTTTCACATCCCTTTTTGGCACTAGCAGGTCATTTTTCTTTGTAAAGAAGCCTCATTAGAATGCATGTACTCCTCTGTACCATGTTTTTAGTTCTAGATTTTTTTTTCTGAACAGCCATTTGATCCAAAATAGCAGTTGCGGTTTGTGAAACTTGTTTATGCAACACTTAGGCAAAAACCTGTATTTGCTAGATCCACCTTGTCATGGCGACTCTTATCACCGGTTTAAAAAGGACAATGCTCAATTGATAACCTTGACCACCCATGGCAGTTTAAACAACTTTAACTGCTTATGGAACCTATGGCGGCTTAAATAATCTTGACATAATTATCCTTATACCATTAGGCCCCTTCATAAGCCGCCATCTTGAATATGCACTATAATGTTTTTCTCTCCGGCTTAAATTTGAACAGGTAATTTTTACTCTGTTTTAGGCTTTCATCACAATGGCACCGAAAGCACCCACTTCCTGCAATTGGGTCAAATCGATTGTCACAGATAGCACACTTGGCGACTTTGTGAAGATCGGCTATCTGCCGAAGAAGGAAATCATGTCCTATCATGCTCCTAACCCGGAGGAGGAATTTCCTCAGCCCAAAACGGGGGAGGTTATTGTTTTCATGGATCACATGAACTGGGGTTTCTCTCCACCCGGCTCAAAATTCTTAAGAGATGTTTTGCACTTTTTTGACCTCCGCCCTCAAGACATCGGACCCAATTCCGTGTCTAACATTTGCAATTTCCAAGTGTTTAGTGAAGTATATCTTGGAGAAGAACCCAACATCTTCCTCTTCAGAGAGCTATTTTACTTAAACCGCCAGAATGAATGCGCCAATGGCCAGAGCTTGGAACTTGGTGGTGTCTCAATCCAACATCGGAGAGACGTAATTTTTCCTTATGCCAATCCGCCGAGTCATCCCAAAGACTGGAATCAGACATGGTTTTACTGCCAAGACACCTCTCCGGCTGGTGAGAACCCTTTGCCCGGTTTTCGTGCTCTACGTCTTGGGTCCAACCATCAGCTTTCCGACAAGATTACAGCCGCCGAACACAAAACACTCCCCCCCCCACCCTAGCTAAGATCAAAGCTCTTCTAGGGAACGGGTTAACTGGCATCGACTTAGTCCGGGTTTGGCTCGCCTAGCGGGTCATCCCATTGAGCCGCCGCCCCAGCTTGATGTGCACCTACACAAGCAAAAAGGATGACCCTCTGTGGCACAGCCGGGATGACTTTCCTGAAGATGTCATCAATGATATGACGAAGTCGCTCTTAAACGAGAGCTTATCAGACTGCGGTAAGGTGGGCTTAGCCCCCTTCTGTGAGGCTAACCCGGCTCCAGAGGTAAGCCGCCAATCTGAATAAATTACTTTGATTTTTTCAATGTTTTATCCATACTCATACCTTTGCTAATTCTTACAGCAGGGTGACAAATTCTGTAAGGTCAAATATAACCATGAAGCTGCAAAGAAAGCCAGGAAGGCCAAGAGAGCCGCCGGGAAAGAGGCTGCAAAGAAGAAGGACAAGAAAGCCACCGCCTCTGACTTGCTTCGGCTAGAAGATTCTTCTGAGTCGGAGGTAGCCCTTGACTCTCTTGGCTCCTTTTTTAACCATCTTATTGACACTGATTATCAGCAGGAGGACACGGGAGCAAGACATAGCAAGGCTGGAGAGGTAACTATCATTTCCTCCGACTCCAAGCCATTGCCAAGACAGAAAATCTGTAGAGTAACCCGGAAAGTAAGATTTTCACATCCCTTAGCTTATCAAGATCCTCAATTTCTTTTGAAGCAACAGATTCATGAGAGCCGGAGGCAGACCCGGACCAGCAAGGATGCGGAGCTCTCCTCCAGCTTGCCAAACACCCCAAGGAAGCGCCGGAACAAGGTCACCTCTGATTTAAATCTCTTTTATCCTTTGGCGGGTCTCACTCGTCAACCACTCAATTCTTCTGACTCAGATTATCAGGAAACTTCCCCTTCCTCTAGCGACTCAATGCAGTCTAATCTGTCGGCTTTCAAGACCGCTCCAGGGTAATGATAACCTTCTTATCCTGTATTTGTTTCAATTTTTTGTATTTTCCCTTAATCCTTTTGATTTTATGTAGTGGAAAGGCCGAGCCCATCAAAAAGGTCAAGAAGAACAAGCCGGCCAAAGAGACGGTCTTAACAGAGCATTCAGAGTTTTCTGTTTTAGTTTAGCTAATAACTTCTTAAGATCAGATCTATCATTGCAAGCAAGAAAATCTCTAGCAGTTTCTTCATCCATAACATAACCCTCTGGAACAACAGGCAATTCATATTTAGGGGGAGAACCTTCATCATCACTATCTTCAATAATATCAGTTTCAATAATTTCATTCTCTCTAACCCTAGCAAGTTGTTCATCAAAATATTCACCTAATGACACAGTAGTATCAAGCACAGAAGTAGTTTCATCATAAGTATCATGCATAGTAGAAGTGGCATCATCAATAACATGCGACATATCAGAATTAATAGCAGAAGCAGGTTTAGGTGTCGCAAGCTTACTCATAACAGAAGGAGAATCTAGTGCAGAGCTAGATGGCAGTTCCTTACCTCCCCTCGTAGTTGAGGGATAAATCTTAGTTCTTTCGTCTTTCAAGTTCTTCATAGTGACCAGTAGATATAAATCCCAAGTGAATCAAAGAATAGAGCTATGCTCCCCGGCAACGGTGCAAGAAAATAGGCTTGATAACCCACAAGTATAGGGGATCGCAACAATTTTCGAGGGTGGAGTATTCAACCCAAATTTATTGATTCGACACAAGGGGAGCCAAAGAATATTCTCAAGTATTGATAGTTGAGTTGTCAATTCAACCACACCTGGATAACTTAGTATCTGCAGCAAAGTATTTAGTAGCAAAGTAGTATGGAAGTAACGGTACCGGTAGCAAAAGTAACGGTACCAGTTTTGTAGCAATTGTAACAGTGGCAATGATAAAGTAAATAAGCAAAGCACAATATGTAAAAAGCTCGTAGGCATTGGATCAGTGATGGATAATTATGTCGGATGCGATTCCTCATGTAATAGTTATAACATAGGGTGACACAGAACTACCTCCAATCCATCAATGTAATGTAGGCATGTATTCCAAATATAGTCATACGTGCTTATGGAAAAGAACTTGCATGACATCTTTTGTCCTACCCTCCCGTGGCAGCGGGGTCCTAATGGAAACTAAGGGATATTAACGCCTCCTTTTAATAGAGTACCGGACCAAAGCATTAACACAGAGTGAATACATGAACTCCTCAAACTACAGTCATCACCGAGAAGTATCCCGATTATTGTTACTTCGGGGTTGTCGGATCATCACACATAATAGGTGATAGACTTGCAAGATAGGATCAAGAACTTACATATATTCATGAAAACATAGTAGGTTCAGATCTGAAATCATGGCACTCGGGCCCCAGTGACAAGCATTAAACATAGAAAAGTCATAGCAGCATCAATCCCAAAACATAGTGGATACTAGGGACCAAACCCTAACAAAACTAACTTGATTACATGGTAAATATCATCCAACCCATCACTGTCCAGCAAGCCTACGATGGAATTACTCACGCACGGCGGTGAGCATCATGAAATTGGTGATGGAGGATGGTTGATGATGACGACAACGACGGATTCCCCTCTCCGGAGCCCCGAACGGACTCCAGATCAGCCCTCCCGAGAGAGATTAGGGCTTGGCGGCGGCTCCGTATCGTAAAACGCGATGAAACTTTTTCTCTGATTTTTTTCTCCACAGAAGCAAATATATGGTGTTGGAGTTGAGGTCGGTGGATGTCCAGGGGGCTCACGAGGCAGGGGGCGTGCCCTAGGGGAGGGGGCGCGCCCCCCACCCTCGTGGACAGGGTGTGGGCCCCTGATGCTGATTCTTTTGCCAGTATTTTTTATTAATTCTGAAAAGTTGCTCCGTGGATTTTTAGGTCAGTCCGAGAACTTTTATTTCTGGACAAAAATAACACCATGGCAGTTCTGCTGAAAACAACGTCAGTCCGGGTTAGTTCCATTCAAATCATGTAAGTTAGAGTCCAAAACAAGGGCAAAAGTGTTTGGAAAAGTAGATACGACGGAGATGTATCAATCGGTGACCTGAAGTCCAAGATGAAGTAAACAACAGGCAGGGCCGCTCGGCCACTCGGGTGCAAGTAAGAGAAGAACTTACCCCGACAGCACCAGAACAACGGGCCTCACCGGCCTCTCCTGCCCAGCGCCGCGCCTCCTCTTGGCGGCCGGCCTCGCACCCCCAGCCAGGTCCGCCGCACGCTTCACGGCCGGGGACCGCGGCATGATGCTGTCCTTCCCGTGCGGCCGACTCGGCACCGGCACCCCCCGCGACGACCCAGCATCACCCGTGCCGCCGCCTCCTCCGCCCAGCACCACTGCATTGACGGCCCACGTCAGCACTGCCCGTGTTGCGTCGCACCCGACAACTCAAGGAATATGGAAAACAAAACTTACCCGTGTGGCGCCCTGCGCCAACATCGGTGGCCGCCTCCTCCCCTCCACCGTGGGCCACGGGCTCCTCCGATGTGGCCCGCACCACCTGTGATGGCGCCCGGGCGTAAGGATGCTGGATGGCGTTCAGAAGCACCTCCCGTGTCGCATCAGGACAAATAAGAAGATGCGCTGCAAAAAAATACGGAGACTAGAGAATCACCATGGGCGCCGGATTCGTGTGGCCGTACGGCGGCTTGCAGAACTACCAGGCATCCCGTAGCATGGCCTTGGAGATGTCGTTGACCCGGCGCGCGACCTGGATCGCCCCCAAGCGCATGTCCGACATGCGGTTGGGATCCTGAAGATCGGTCATCTGACTGATGAGGCAGTTGCGCCGTTCCAGCGGCAGAACCCGGCGCATAATGAAAACGGCGATGAGGTCAGTGCCGGTGAGCCCCTCCCGCGCCTTCATCTCTGACACCCGCTCGCAGAGGTTGAGTATCTCCTGCGACATGTGCCTGGCGTAATAACCCCAGTTCCGCTTCACCCGCGGCGGTGCATTGACGAAGGGCGGCAAGTTGATGTGATGCGCGCCGAGGTTGCAGATGTAGAAGAAAGAATTCTGCCATTTCTTGGCAGAATCCTCCAGCGGCATCTTGGGGCAATCGGCGCCTGACCGCTTCGAGATGGCGGCGGCCTCGCAGTCAGATAACTCCTTGGCCTTCGGCCCTGCTGCTTTAAGGAGAAGAAGCGCACCCAAAGGTCGATCGAAGGTTTGACCCCCACGTACCCCTCGTAGAGAGTGACGAAGCCCGAGAGATGCACGATGGTGCCAGTGCCAAGATGATGGGGCTGGAGCCCGAAGAACTCCAGGAAGTCGCGGAAGAAGGTGCTCGCAGGAAGACCAAGTCTGCGCTTGAAGTGCAGGAAGAAGGCTACATGCTCCGTGCCCTCATGCAGCGGTTCTCGCTCGCCCTACGGCAAGCGCACGGTAACCTCCGTATCCCCCGGCAAGCGCCTGGTGGTGCGGAGGTAGGCAATGTTGTCGGGGGTGATGGTCGAGCCCATCCACGAGCCCGGCGACAGCGCCATCGACGGAGATGGAAGAGAAAGAGGGGAGGTGAATGGCGATGGAAGCTCTGCTTGAAGCGGCGGGTGTCGCAGTGCAGTGGTAGCAGGAAGCAGAGAGAGGATGAAGATGCAGGGGAGCGAGAGTGAGAATGATGTCCGCCGCCCCCTCGCCCCAATTTATAAGACCTGGTTCGAAACGTGGGGCAGTGGGATCGTTTGCGCTCCTCCCACTTCCTCGCAATAAGTGCGCACGTACGTGCACAATAACTTCGTGGGGAAGAGCAACCGACTTGCGGATGCCACAATCAATCCGCGCACGTGGGCCAAGGGCACACGGCAACGGGCCCCAGCATGTCGTCTAGTCCCATCATGCGCATGGCCTATTAGGCCCCTCCGGCTTCCAGGCGCCACGTGGGCCCGTGCAAAGCCCAAGGGGTTGCCCCAAGATTCGACGGACCCTCCGGTTTCCCACCGCTGCCGGGATGTCGCGATTCGGTTTCCGAAAACCGGCACATAGTGGGTGTTGCCGGACCCGGTGGTCGCAAGATTCGCCTCCTCTAGGGAGGGAAACTTTGAAGGCCCTCCCATCCGAAGACGGTGGACCTTCACAGCTTCGGGGACTACTGTCGGGGGGATGAACCCCGGGCAGGCAACGGAACTCGGATCCTTTTCAAAAACAATGGGGCCAGCATTGCCCCTCAAGCCGGACCGTGCTTGGTCGGGTCGCTCAACCCGGCCAAGCCCCTCGACCCGGCCAAACTCTCAGACTCGGCCAAGCTCCTCGACTCGGCCCCAACAACCAGCTCAAGGCAGTCGAACCCGGCACACAAAGACTTCCCCAACAAGCCAGCTCCACCCTTGGCATGTTTCTCAACCCAGCCGCGGGTTGACTCACGTCCCATCCAAGTCGTATGATGGGACGAGTCTCCATCTACCGATGACCGAGGCAACAGTGCCCCGCCCATGCCTCTGGTCAGCCGGAGCGTGGCAACAGTGCCCCTCACCTACCCGCTGACCAGGGCCGGTGTGGCAATAGTACCCCCGCCATCACTGCTGACGCCAGCAAGCGGCGACCTGACGGAGCGCCACTATACCCAACTCGACTCGGCCACTCCCTGACGATCGACAAGACAGCGAACAGTGCCCCTAGGCAAGCGGGGCCCGTGCCTAGGGGAACCCGGCGAACCATGGGCACTGGGCGGGTCCCAGCACCGGGTTCCCAGACGCTGACAACCCATCCCTATGGCCTTGTAACATTACCAATGTACCCCTAGGGGGTTGGTCTATAAAACCCCCCAGGAGCCCTCATGCATACGGGCAAGCACACGGTAAAGTAGCCAACCGATCAGTAGAACACACACACAAGGAGAAGGAGCAACCTAAGCCTTGGCTGGCCTTCCTTCTTCCGCCATACAGCTCCAGGAGCAACTCTGTACTGTCACACATCAACCACACTCAGCAGGACTAGGGGTATTATCTCTCCGGAGAGCCCCAAACCTGGGTATGTCTTGCGTCCCGCGCTCGCTCATGCCGACCCCGCCTCTAGAGCCCACCAGTGCCCTCGAGCCTCCTCCTCTCTTTATCCATCCCTTGGCATCTGTCGTGTGCCCACCATGACAAGAATGGAGGGAATACTGCTATGCCACTCCTAAGTACATGAAGAAATTCGTTGTAAATCCTCCATGTCCAAGACCTCCATTGGCACCAGGCCAAGAAGCTGATCCCTCTAGCATCATAAGAGGTGAGGAATTTCCAAAGGAATGGGCTGATGTCTACTACACAACCTTCTTCTTGTAGACGTTGTTGGGCCTGCAAGTGCACAGGTTTGTAGGACAATAGCAAATTTCCCTCAAGTGGATGACCTAAGGTTTATCAATCCGTAGGAGGCGTAGGATGAAGATGGTCTCTCTCAAACAACCCTGCAACCAAATAACAAAGAGTCTCTTGTGTCCCCAACACACCCAATACAATGGAAAATTGTATAGGTGCACTAGTTCAGCGAAGAGATGGTGATACAAGTGCAATATGGATAGTAGATAAAGGTATTTGTAATCTGAAATTATAAAAACATCAAGGTAACTAATGATAAAAGTGAGCGTAAACGGTATTACAATGGTAGGAAACAAGGCCTAGGGTTCATACTTTCACTAGTGCAAGTTCTCTCACCAATAATAACATAGATAGATCATATAACAATCCCTCAACATGCAACAAAGAGTCACTCCAAAGCAACTAATAGCAGAGAACAAACGAAGAGATTATGGTAGGGTACGAAACCACCTCAAAGTTATTCTTTCGGATCAATCTATTCAAGAGTTCGTACTAGAATAACACCTTAAGACACAAATCAACCAAAACCCTAATGTCACCTAGATACTCCATTGTCACCTCAAGTATCTGTGGGCATGATTATACGATATGCATCACACAATCTCAGATTCATCTATTCAACCAACACAAAGTACTTCAAAGAGTGCCCCAAAGTCTCTACCGGAGAGTGAAGACAAGAACGTGTGCCAACCCCTATGCAGAGGTTCATGGGCGGAACCCGCAAGTTGGTCACCAAAACATACATCAAGTGGCACATGATATCCCATTGTCACCACAGATAAGCACGGCAAGACATACATCAAGTGTTCTCAAATCATTAAAGACTCAATCTGATAAGATAACTTCAAGAGGAAAACTCAATTCATCACAAGAGAGTAGAGGGGGGAGAAACATCATAAGATCCAACTATAATAGCAAAGCTCGGGATACATCAAGATCGTGCCATAGAGGGAACACGAGAGAGAACACGAGAGAGAGAGAGAGATCAAACACATAGCTACGGGTACATACCTTCAGCCCCGAGGGTGAACTACTCCCTCCTCGTCATGCAGAGCGTCGGGATGATGAAGATGGCCACCGGTGATGGGTTCCCCCTCCGGTAGGGTGCCGGAACGGGCTCCCAAGAGGTTTTTGGTGGCTACAGAGGCTTGCGGCGGCGGAACTCCCGATCTATCTTCATATTCGATGTTTTTAGGGTACGTAGGCTTATATAGGCGAAAGAAGTCGGTCGGGGGAGCCTCGAGGGGCCCACGAGAGGGTAGGGCGCGCCCAGGGGGCAGGCGCGCCCCCCTGTCTCGTGGCTTCCTCG
>NC_041383.1:661263565-661312540 GCF_002162155.2 Triticum dicoccoides | reverse complement strand
CTCCAAGTCTCCTGGATCACAATCTTTCCAAAATCACGCTGCCGAAGGTTTCATTCCGTTTGGACTTTGTTTGATATTCCTTTTCTTCGAAATACTGAAACAGGCAATAAAACAGCAATATGAGTTGGGCCTCCGGTTAATAGGTTAGTCCCAAAAGTAATATAAAAGTGTATAATAAAGCCCGTAATCATTCAAAACAGATAATAAAATAACATGAATGCTTCATAAATTATAGATATGTTGGAGACGTATCAGCATCTCCAAGCTTAATTCCTACTCGTCCTCGAGTAGGTAAATGATAAAAGAAAGAATTTATGAAGTGTGAATGCTAGAAGGTGCACAAGTTTGATCAATGGTAATTTCAATCACCTTTTCTAGCATGTTTATATGTCATAACAGTAGTTCATCTCATAAAACTTTTCATAATAAAGTAACAAGCTATTCACATGTCAAAGCATAGACCATAAACTTTCTTGAAAACTAGCAAACTTCATTCTTAGTCATCAAACAATTGCAATTCATCTTATTTTCAGGAAGGGTCTATGTCAGAGCTTTGATTTAGCAAATTCCACATACTCAACTATCATATAGTCTTCTACAATTGCTAACACTCACGTGATATTAATGGGTCCAAAGTTTTAATCGAACACAGAGAAAGATAGGGGCTTATAGTGTTGCCTCCAAACATATTCACCTTTGGGTGATGTCAACAATAATAGTTCATGCTAACATACATCCAATTGGATATATATATATCAGGATCACCCTAACATAAAGTGCTTGCCAAAGGATAAAATGAAAAAGGGAAAGGTGAAGATCACCTTGACTCTTGCATAAAGTAAAAGACATAAAGTAAAAGATAGGCCCTTCGCAGAGGGAAGCAGAGATTTGCAGAGGTGCCAGAGCTCGATTTTAAAATAGAGATAAATAATTTTGAGAGGTATGATCTCATTGTCAACATAACAACCAAGAGTTCCCAATATCTTCCATACTACATACATTATAGGAGGTTCCCAAACAGAATGGTAGAAGTTTTTACTCCCCCTCCACCAACAATCATCAATCCATGCTTGCCCGAAACAACGGGTGCCTCCAACTAACATCAAAACTGGGGGAGTTTTGTTTGCAATTATTTTTGATTTGATTTTGATCTTTTTGATCATGGGACTGGGCATCCCGGTTACCGCCCCTTTCTCGTGAATGAGGAGCGGAGTCCACTCCTCTTGAGAATAACCCACCTAGCATGGAAGACAATGACAGCCCCTAGTTGCTACATGAGCAATTCGGGCATACAAAACAGATTATAATTTGAAGGTTTAGAGTTTGGCGCATGCAAATTTACTTGGAACGGCAGGTAAATACCGCATATAGGTAGATATGGTGGACACTCATGGTAAAAACTGGGTTTAAGGATATTGGATGCACAAGCAGTATTCCCACTTAGTACAGATATTTAGGCTAGCATGAGGGGGAAAGGCAAGCTCAACATGTTTGAATGATCCATGACAATATACTTTAACTGAAATGTGAGAAAACATAACCCGTTACGTTGTCTTCCTTGTCCAACATCATCTCTTTAGTATGTCATACTTAATGAGTGCTCACAATTATAAAAGATGTCTAGGATAGTATATTTATATGTGAAATCTCTCTTCCTTCAATATTCTTTCATGAATTGTTCAAATGACCAATACAATGCTTGCTAACCTCGAATACATTTACAACCTCTAATTCTTGGATGTGAAGTCATTACTCCCCATGGGATAAGCAAATGAAACATATATAATTTCAGATTTATGACATTCAACTCATTCAACCATTTACTCATAGGATATAAGTGAAGCACATGAGTAAATGACAAACTACTCCAAAAAGATATAAGTGAAGATCAATGAGTAGCTAAATAATTATGCAACTATGTGAAGACTCTCTCTCATTTAAGAATTTTAGATCTTGGTATTTTATTCAAACAGCAAGCGAAACAAAACAAAATGGCATTGCAAGGATAGCACGACCCATGTGAAGAAGCAAAAACTTAGGCTCAACCGATACTAACCGATAATTGTTGAAGAAGAAAGGTGGGATGCCTACCGGGGCATCCCCAAGCTTAGATGCTTGAGACTTCTTGAAATATTATCTTGGGGTGCCTTGGGCATCCCCAAGCTTGAACTTTTGTGTCTCCTTAATTCCTTTTATGTCACGGTTTCCTAAATCTCGAAAGCTTCATCCACAACAAACTCAACAAGAACTCGTGAGATAAGTTAGTATAAAACAATGAAAAACCTTATCATTTTCTACTGTAACAAATTAATAACATTATAATTCAACACTGAATACTAAATGTCTCTGCATATTTAATACTCCTATCATCAAATAGAATCATTAATAAAGCAAGCATATGCAAACAATGCAAACATAACAACAATCTGCCAAAACAGTATAGTCTGTAAAGAATGCAAGATTCATCATACTTCCCTAACTCCAAAAATTATAAGAAAAATATTACACTGTAAAAGATTTATCAGATCTCATTATGCAAAAAGATTCAACATTATATCATTCTCTGACTTTTCTAGGGAATTTTTGAAACAGTGGTAAACTTTATGTTTTCAAACAGCAACATGTATACTAGCAAAATAAGCATGGTGAAGGCCATCCTTGACATTTTTATTGAAAATATAGATGCAAAACATTATTCTAAATAACAGCAAGCAAATACTAACAAAATAAAATTGACGCTCCAAGCAAAACACATATCACGTGGCAAATAAAAATATAGCTCCAAGTAAAGTTACCAATGAACGAAGACGAAAGAGGGGATGCCTTTCGGGGCATCCCCAAGCTTAGTTTCTTGGTTGTCCTTGAATACTACCTTGGTTTGCCTTGGGCATCCCCAAGCTTAGGCTCTTGACACTCCTTATTCCATAGTCCATCGAATCTTTTACCCAAAACTTGAAAACTTCAACCACACAAAACTCAAAACAAAACTCGTAAGCTCCGTTAGTGTAAGAAAACAAACCACCACTTTAAGGTACTGCTATGAACTCATTCTTTATTTATATTGGTGTAATATCTACTGTATTCCAAGTTCTCTATGGTTCATACCCTTACATACTAGCCATAGATGCATCAAAATAAGCAAACAACACATAGAAAACAGAATCTGTCAAAAACAGAACAGTCTGTAGTAATCTGTATCAAACGTATACTTCTGGAACCCCAAAAATTATGAAATAAATTGGTGGACCTGAGTAATTTGTCTATTAATTGTCTGAAAAAAGAATAAACCTAAAATCACTCTTCTGTACAAAATGGCAGCTAATCTTGTGAGCGCAAAAGTTTCTAATTTTTACAGCAAGATCACATTGACTTTCACCCAAGTCTTCCCAAAGGTTCTACTTGGCACAAACACTAATTAAAACATGAAACGACATATAACCAGAGGCTAGATGAATTATTTATTACTAACCAGTAACAAAAAGCAAGGATCAAAAATAAAATTGGGTTGCCTCCTAACAAGCGCTATGGTTTAACGCCCCTAGCTAGGCATGATGAAATGATGCTCACATAAAAGATAAGAATTGAAACATAAAGAGAGCATCATGAAGAATATTACTAGCACATTTAAGTCTAACCCACTTCCTATGCATAGGTATTTTGTGATCAAACAACTTATGGGAACAATAATCAACTAGCATAGGAAGGCAAAACAAGCATAACTTCAAAATTTTAAGCACATAGAGAGGAAACTTGATATTATTGCAATATGTAGAAGCATATGATCCTCTCTCATAATAATTTTAAGTAGAATTATGAATGAACTCAACAATATAACCAGCACCTAAAGCATTCTTTTCATGATCTACAAGCATAGAATTTTTATTACTCTCCACATAAGCAGATTTCTTCTCATGAATAGTAGTGGGAGCAAACTCAACAAAATAACTATCATGTGAAGCATAATCCAATTGGAAACTAAAATCATGATGACAAGTTTCATGGTTATCATTATTCTTAATAGCATACAAGTCATCACAGTAATCATCATAGATAGCAACTTTGTTCTCATAATCAATTGGAACCTCCTCCGAAATAGTGGATTCATCACTAAATAAAGTTGACACTCTTCCAAATCCACTTTCATATTCATCACAATAAGATTCAACATCCTCCAAAATAGTAGGATCAATAGTACCTAAAGTTGACACTCTTCCAAACCCACTTTCATCAATATAATCATCATAAATAGGAGGCATGCTTTCATCATAATAAATATTCTCATCAAAACTTGGGGGACAAAAAATATCATATTCATCAAACATAGCATCCCCAAGCTTGTGGATTTGCATATCATTAGCATTATGGATATTCAAGGAATTCATACAAACAAAATTGCAATCATGCTCATCATTCAAAGGTTTTGTGCAAAACATTTTATGGATTACTTCTTCTAGTACTTGAGCACAATTTTCCTTACCATCATTCTCATGAAAGATATTAAAAAGATGAAGCGTGTGAGACAAACTCAATTCCATTTTTTTGTAGTTTTCTTTTATAGACTAAGCTAGTGATAAAACAAGAAACAAAAAGATTCGATTGCAAGATCTAAAGATATACCTTCAAGCACTCACCTCCCCGGCAACGGCGCCAGAAAAGAGCTTGGTGTCTACTACACAACCTTCTTCTTGTAGACGTTGTTGGGCCTGCAAGTGCACAGGTTTGTAGGACCGTAGCAAATTTCCCTCAAGTGGATGACCTAAGGTTTATCAATCAGTAGGAGGCGTAGGATGAATATGGTCTCTCTCAAACAACCCTGCAACCAAATAACAAAGAGTCTCTTGTGTCCCCAACACACCCAATACAATGGCAAATTGTATAGGTGCAGTAGTTCGGTGAAGAGATGGTGATACAAGTGCAATATGGATAGTAGATAAAGGTATTTGTAATCTGAAATTATAAAAACAGCAAGGTAACTAATGATAAAAGTGAGCGTGAACGGTGTTGCAATGGTAGGAAACAAGGCCTAGGGTTCATACTTTCACTAGTGCAAGTTCTCTCAACAATAATAACAAAGATAGATCATATAACAATCCCTCAACATGCAACAAAGAGTCACTCCAAAGCAACTAATAGTGGAGAACAAACGAAGAGATTATGGTAGGGTACGAAACCACCTCAAAGTTATTCTTTCGGATCAATCTATTCAAGAGTTCGTACTAGAATAACACCTTAAGACACAAATCAACCAAAACCCTAATGTCACCTAGATACTCCATTGTCACCTCAAGTATCTGTGGGCATGATTATACGATATGCATCACACAATCTCAGATTCATCTATTCGACCAACACAAAGTACTTCAAAGAGTGCCCCAAAGTCTCTACCGGAGAGTCAAGACAAGAACCTGTGCCAACCCCTATGCATAGGTTCATGGGCGGAACCCGCAAGTTGGTCACCAAAACATACATCAAGTGGCACATGATATCCCATTGTCACCATAGATAAGCACGGCAAGACATACATCAAGTGTTCTCAAATCATTAAAGACTCAATCTGATAAGATAACTTCAAGAGGGAAACTCAATTCATCACAAGAGAGTAGAGGGGGAGAAACATCATAAGATCCAACTATAATAGCAAAGCTCGGGATACATCAAGATCGTGCCATAGAGGGAACACGAGAGAGAGAGAGAGACCAAACACATAGCTACTGGTACATACCCTCAGCCCCGAGGGTGAACTACTCACTCCTCGTCATGGAGAGCGCCAGGATGATGAAGATGGCCACCGGTGATGGGTTCCCCCTCCGGCAGGGTGCCGGAACAGGCTCCCGTGAGGTTTTTGGTGGCTATAGAGGCTTGAAGTGGCGTAACTCCCGATCTATCTTCATATTCGATGTTTTTAGGGTACATAGGCTTATATAGGCGAAAGAAGTCGATCGGGGGAGCCTCGAGGGGCCCACAAGAGGGTAGGGCACGCCCAGGGGGGTGGGCGCACCCCCCTGTCTTGTGGCTTCCTCGATGACCCCCCGGCTTGCACTCCAAGTCTCCTGGATCATAATCTTTCCAAAAATCACGTTGCCAAAGGTTTCATTCCATTTGGACTCCGTTTGATATTCCTTTTCTTCGAAATACTGAAACAGGCAATAAAACAGCAATATGGGCTGGGCCTCCAGTTAATAGGTTAGTCCCAAAAGTAATATAAAAGTGTATAATAAAGCTCGTATTCATTCAAAACAGATAATAAAATAGCATGAATGCTTCATAAATTATAGATACGTTGGAGACGTATCATGGGCCAAGCGCCAAAGGAAACTGGATAAAGTAGCAAAGGAGGTTGTGAAGAAATTCAACGAAGATTCTGTTGTTGTTGCTGCTGAAGCCTCTTCTAGTCATCCCAAGAAGGCTATGAAGTAGAAATCAGCTGTGAAGCCATCTTATTCCTCTACGCCCTCATGACCCAGCTCCTCAAAGCCCTCAGGGCCATCTGCTCAAGCAAATCCCTCAGTTGCACCTGCAAAGTCCTCTGCACCAGTGCATCTTGCCACATGTCAAAGGACTATAGGCTTTTCAATTGCTTTAGGAGCTTCAGCAAGTTCGTCGGCTCAGCCTCAGCTGTTGAAGAAAAAGGTCACTGCTGAACGCGGCACAAGGCCAAGTCCTCACAAGAAGCAGGTCGCCTTTGAAGTTCCATCGTCTGAAGATGAAGCTGATGATGAAGAACTTGCACAAATCATCAGAGACCGACAAAACCAGGCCGCTAGTGCCAAAGGCAGTGATGTGCCACTCTTGCTGGATCGAAGAAGATCCATGATTACATCGATCTTTGGCATAAAGATCCCAACACACCTCTTCCTGATATGAACCTCACACCAGGACAAAGTCATGTGTTGACTGCTTTCATTGCTGAAGAAAAATGGAAGTTTGAGAAGGCCAGATCAGTGAAGAAAGCTTAGTACAAAAAGGAGCATTATGTGAAGAAAAATGTCCTAAAAATGACAACTGAAGAACTTGTGAATATTCAGTCTGAAATCAAAGCTCTCAGTGATGAATTTGACGCGTATAAAGCTGATTGGCTAGGTGCCAAAGTCAAAATCGTCAAGCTAGCTAAAGGCCTCAAGCCCAATGTTGTTGCTGAAGCGCAACAAGAACTTCCTCAAGGTGAAGCATCTGCTCATCCCACTGAAGAACATGCCAGCACCGCTGATGAAACTCAGGCTGCTAAAGAAACTAAGAGTGTCAGGGCTGATGATGCTATTCCAGCTCCTCATGAAACTGCCAGGGCAACCACCAACGTTGCGTCTGATGATCAACCCAGGCCAGCTGAAGAATCTGCTGCTGCGCATGAAGAATCTGAACGTGCCAGGGCAACTGAAACAGTTGTGCCTGAAGAAACTATGCCTCTTTCATCTGCTCCCCCTACAAAGTCTTCATAGATGAAAAGCACTCTCCTTTCTTCTGCATCAGAAGCGAAGAAAACCAAGGTTGCCGAAAGGGCAGCCACAAAGAATAGGAAAGCATCAAACGCCTTAGAGTCTTCAGCTCCGAAGAAAGTGAAGACTTTGACGAGCTCTTTCGAGAATCCAATTGATGTTGTTCCGCTGATTGTCATGCCATCAAAGGAAATTGTTCCTTTTGGTGAAGAACATATCATCACTAACGACACTGATGAAGAAGATCCATCTGCTGCTTCGTCAGAGCAGTTGGATGATGAAATTGAAGTGCATGATATCCCTTGACCGCTACAGGTACCATCGCCGCTGCCTCAGTTCACTATTGAAGAGGCCGGTGTTGAAGAAGTTGAAGCTGAAGAAGAGGATGTGGACATCGGGTCTACGACTCCAGTGATGAATGATGATTATTGGGAAAGTCATCATCCATTCTCCTCTGATCACTCCTCTGCAACAAATTCCGCCATCCCCTGTGCAAACTGAAGAGATTCACATGGGCTCTGATCAAGGTCAAGCTTCACTTCACTCCATCCCTGAAGAAGTTCCAGCCACTAGTGTTGTTGAATTGGAGAAGAACACAGCAGAAGAAACTGCTCCTGAGATTCCTCAGCCTGAGGCTCCAGAGATTGTGCTTGAAGCGGCTGTGAAGACTTCCACTGCAAATCTTCAGTCGAAGCCACAGAATCCTCACTCCAAGAAGCAGAAGTTCAAGGGTAATGACTTCTTTGCTGAACGCCATTTCGTCTCTGACTTCAACCCCTATGACTCTGCTCGCCTTTGCCGCAAGCGCTTCTGGACTGCTTCATAGATGAACTTCTATTGAACTCTACTCTTTGACAAGGAAAAAGTGTTTGACCATATGCAAATTCCTCATGTGGATATGGAGTCACTTCCATGTTTCACTCTAGTCCTCAGTGTTCTTCACGACACAAGGCTTCTCAACTTCTGCACAGACATCTGTGACTGGAATGAAGAGCTAATTCTTTAGTTCTATGACACTTTGCATCTAACAGACAATGTTGATGATGTGAATTCATGGGTTCTGGACTGGATGACAGAAAATACTCATCACAAAGCTCTGGCATCTGAATTGCTTCATGTCATCCCAGTCAGTCCGCCCACTGAAGGAGCACTGAAGCTCTATGTAGAACCTGAATTGCAAAATCATCTGATGCAAGTGCTGATGAAGCCTTGGAAGGTTGGCCAAGCTCCAAGGACAAATTTCCTCATCAAGGATTTGCTGTATGTGCCAAGCACTGTCTATTGCATTCTGGCCAAAACCCTCAGTCCCATTAAGGGCCACAACTCTGAAGAAGAAGAAGAAGAAGAAGAAGAAGAAGAAGAAGAAGAAGAAGAAGAAGAAGAAGAAGAAGAAGAAGAAGAAGTTGTTGGCATCATGAAGAACTTGATTTTCAACATCATGCATGGTATTCCAATCAACTATCATGATTTCTTCATGAGGACTTTGGCCAATGCTGCATTATCACCTTTTGAGTTGAAGCTTACGCTCCCTGGATCATGAAATTCATCAGATCAAGGACTTCAATTCATTACAAGGCTGATTTTCAGAATCATCTTAGCTATTTGCCACCACTTGAAGTCCTCAAGCGGACTATTACCTTAGCTGATGAGAAGGGCAAGGCTGCAATTATTGATGAAGGCACTCGTCCTTTGGATGGACAATTTCGAAAGGCAGCATCCTACTCTACAAATGATGACTCTGCCACTCATGACACTTCTGCAAATGCTTCAAAGTAGAATCCTCAGGCCATGCTCCGCGTGTGATGACTGGTCGTGCGCTGCTCCTAAGTCTTCATCAGAAGGTGGATAGAAATCACAAGTGGATCAAGCGTCAGTTTGGTGCAATTCTTCAGAACATGACTGTCACTCAAAACTCTATGAAGAAGAATCACTATTATCTGCATCAAGTCTTCGACCGCACCTGGGCTATTCTCTCACATGTCTACACTGATGATGAACTCAAGGAGATGGACTTGCAACAGGACTTTGACTGGTCTCAGCCACCTTCAAATAAATTCAAGAAGGTCAAGTTCTTCAGCTGGTCGTCAACTCATATTCTTCATCACGCGAGATGGACGAAGCCGAAGATTTGGACGACACTGCGGCAGGCCCTACAACAACGGACGATCCCAACAACGTTGGCGCTCCTCCATCGACATCATGATGATATTCTTCAGGGGCGTTAGTCGTCACTTTTCGTCCCTTTTGGTCATTTGATGACAAAGGGGGGGAAATTCGAGTTAGTCTTCAAGCGGGTCTCTTATATGGGTGTTTTTTTTGTTAGTTACAACTCTAGTTCTTCTAAAGTATTTGTTGGATCGAATTGTAAACGTAAGTCCTATGGTGGTCTGATACTTTTGCTCTGTTTTTTTCCACATGCTATTTCCTCATATATGTTAGTGCACGCATGCTGAATTACATTAGTCACCATATTTCATCATGCATTTCAAATTCTTCATTCGATATGTTAAATGCGTGTATGAATTACAAGATATAGGGGGAGATCTCCATGATTTTACTCTTCAATGTGCATTGCTTTTTGAAAGCAAATTTCTCACATATGCACATCTTCAGGGGGAGTTCTTCTATATCTTGCAATCAAATTCCTCAATATTTAGTACTTTAAATTGATATGTTTATCCCCGTTGAAAACTTAACCTATTTGTCATCAATCACCAAAAAGGGGGAGATTGTAAGTGCATCTAGTGCCCCTTAGTGATTTTGGTGTATTGAAGACTTATAGGTTAAGGGACTAATATGTTTGTGAGTGTACAGAGGCTCTGTAAGTCGGTGAGGAGTTTGATATTTACGATGAATGTCGACCCCTAAAAATGTATGTCTTCAGCTGAAGACTTTGGTTCTCCTGAAGATTTTGAAAGTGAAGAAATTGGTGTGACCTTGAAGACTTGGATACTCATGCGAGAATTATGAAGCGTGAAAACTTTTGTTTTCCTAGTTTCATTTTCTCTTTCTTGAGTCATAGGAAACACCGTACTGTTAAAGGGGGTCGAGGTAATACTAAGGAAACTGATTTCCAAGTGATGCTCATCTCAAAATCCTGCACCTAACCAATCCTTTCGAGTGAAGCCATTGGAAATCTCATATCAGTTCAGTCAATTTCTTCAGTGACAGAGACGAAGATCTTCTGGTCTCTGAGGAATTTATTCTGACTGGGGAGTTAGGAATTCGCCAGTGCGGATTGCCTACACAGTGAGGGACATGATAGCCCTGAGGAATTTGAACCTCATATTTCCGACCGTTGTTGTGATATGCGCCAGCTGTCCAAAATATCTACCCACCTAACGGTCATATCATTGAAGGGCATTTATGTCTTATCATGTCGGGCTACTCCCTAGGCTATAAATAGCCGCCCCCAACAAACATTAGCTGGTTGGCTGCTCTGAGAGAAACTAACACTTGCCATTGAGAGCATCCCATCCTCCGAGGACTTTGAGCGAAAATCATCAAGTGAGCAAAACCCAAAACCTAAACACCTACAAACCCAAAGTGATTGAGCATCACTGAAGAGATTGTTCCTGTGTGGAACCGACGCGTGTTACCTTTGAGGACAGTGTATCCTCCAGACGGTTAGGCGTCATGGTCTGAGCATCCAAGAGGAATTGTGGATCACCGAGTGACCAAGTGTGTGAAGGTTTAGAAGTCACCTGAAGACTTACCACGAGTGTTGGGCGAGGTCTGTGTGACTTTAGCTCAAGGACAATACGGTGAAGACTGTGCGTCCGGGACTATGTGTCCTCGAGTTTAAATACTCAGCCGCTCCAACCAGACGTATAACTGCCACAGCAGTTAGAACTGATCTACCAAATCATTGTCTTCACCAAGCCAACTGGTTCTATTTCCTCAACCCTTTCATTTCCTCGTCATGTGTTGATGAACCTGATCATTACTGTTTGAAGAATTTGACTAAAGATTTTCTCTAATTCCTCATTCCTAATTCTTCAGTCACTTAGTCTTCAGCCTGCTTATCCTGTTATCACTCTATCTGTACTCTGTGCTTGTTTTCATTTCATCATGATGACTATGTTGTTGCTCTGTTCTGTTTATACCTGAGTACTTATTCTGCTGCTAGTGTGTCATTGCTTAGGAATTTCTTCACCTAGAAATTCCTCAGTGACGAATTTGTAAAAATCGCATATTCACCCCCCCCCCCTCTAGTCGATATAACGCACTTTCAAGCCTCACAAGTATGGTCGTCGATCTTATTGCATGAGAATGAAAAACACTTAAGAGTTTGGCGCAAAGTGGTGGGGTTCGGGTGTCCCAAACGAGCATGCCAAAGGTCGACAACTGCGGCGAGGGCGACTGGGGTGGTGGAGGCGGTGGCGGAGGAGTGCACCTGGTAGAGCTCGTCAGGACTATCTCATCGGTGAAGGACCATCCGAGTACGGGCGTCCTTCACAGAAAAACCGAAATCATCAAATTCAATGCTAATGGGATTCTCTCGAGCCAGACGATGATCAGATATAAGGTTTGTAACTAAATCAGGAGAAACAAGAACATTAGACATGGTGATAGGCGTAGATGTGGAAGGAAACGAAGTACGACCAACATGTGTGATAGGTAAAGAGGAACTGTTACCAACGGTGATGCGAGTAGGAGTATGAACCAGAGTGAAGGATGTTAGAGTATCGAGATGAGATGTCATGTGGGCGGTGGCGCCCGAGTCCATGTACCAAGCGTCGTCGGTGCCGTAGTTGTTCGATGATGGGGCCGAGTGCAGTGCAGCCAAAGAATTAGGGTCCCATGGCGGTGAGACCGGGAGCGAGGTGAAGCCTCCGTAGGGCTGAACCGGGGCGGGCGGGGTGTGGCCGCCGGCCATCGGCAGGGCGAGCGGAGCTGCGGAGCCGACACAGGCCGGCTACGGCGGCGCGGCGAAGGAGGCCGGATGGCCTGCCGGAAAAGCCCGCGGCATGGTGAAGCCGCCGAAGGGCTAAACCAAGGCGGGAGGAGCGTGGCCGCCAGCCATTGGCGGGGCCGGCTGCATGTGGGTGAAGGGAGTCAGCGCGTCCGTATACATGTAGCCGAAGAGAGACGACGTGGCAGAAGACATCATAGCGGCGGCTGGGGGAGGAGGCGCGGCGGCGCCAGGAAGGAGCAGCGGTGGCACGGGCGGCGATGGCGGCTTGATGCGGCGGCGGCGGCCCGGTGCGACGGCAGCGGCTGGAGGAGACGGGGTTGGCGCGGCTGCAAGAGGGCAGCGGCGATGGGGATGAGCGGCGGCGACGGCACAGGCGATGGCGGTGGCAGCCCGGTGCGACTGCGGTGGGTGGAGGAGAGGGAGGTGGCGCGGCTGCAGGAGGGAGTACAGCGGCGAGGGGGATGAGCGGCGGCGACACGGACCAGCGGTGATGGCGGTTAGAGGCGACGGCGGCGGTAGGGTGCAGCGGCGGTGGCGCGGACCTGCGGCGGCGGCGGCTGGGTGCGGCGGCTGCGGCTAGGGCAGCGGAAGGCAGGGGATCGACTTGCTATCTTATACCATGTAAGCTAGGAAGAATGGGATTGCATGCATCGATAATTTCATTGATCGTGCCCGGGGCATATATATATAGATACAAGGGGTGCACCTGATGTCTTGTCTCCCAAGCTACATACAAATTGTAAATGGGAAGAGAGACGTGACAGGTGCAAAATATACACCCCAGACCTATATACGTACATGCAGAAAATACATGTTCAACAAAATCAAGTGTCTGTTGTGACAGTCTTCATTCCGTAGTCTATACATATTGGAGAAGTATCCCAGCTGAAAAGAGAGTTAGACAAGGAGTAACCTCCTCTTGGAACTCAATGCACTAGACTTGCATTACTTCCATAATCTGCCAGCCGAAATAAAAATAGTTGCTTGGAGCCTCGAAGCCAAGAACTCGGTTTAAATGTGACGTTTTAGACAAGCAAATAAAAGATTGCACCGCACAACGTCAGTGATTTGTAACTCTGCTTAGATCAGCTGCCCATGTGGTCGATCGTACCACCCGATTGCAATGACAAACGAGAGCTAAATATGCGCGATGATAGGATGGTGGTGCAAGTCATTGTGCCGGCTAGACGAAGCTAGCCAACATGGACTACTCACACAACTGCTCTAATTCAGAAGAAACTGGACCCAGCTTTTGTACATAATTTTCAGTTGCTTGCGATTGTACATTGCCCACTTGCAAATTGACTAATTCGATCTAAATTAGTTGCTTTCCTGCAATACACATGCATCCACTGCAACTATTAAACATCCACATTTCATCATGCTTAAAATGATACTCCCTTCGTCCTGTAATGTCAGACGTTTTTTGACATTATAAGATAGAGGGAGTATATCCAAATTTAATAAGAAAAAAAATCTGTGTGCTGATATGTTTCTGTATTTATATTGTTATAAAACATTGCAGTAGTACTCCACGATATATCTAGCAGAGTCACCCTCAGGCCAACTCCAGCGCACGACCCCATCCAGACGCCCGTTTCGCCCGGATTCTGTCTGTTTGGGGCCATAATGGGGTAGCCCATGTCCGTTTGGGGCCGTGCCGTGTCAGTACGCCCAACGTGCGGCCACACCCCAAATCATGTCCGGGGTGGACATAAATATAAAAAACCCACAAAAACTCAACTAAATGCCAAAAAAATCAAATAACACGAAAATCAATTAATTTAAACATAATTAAACATAATATAGTCTTCACGGCCCTTCATAGTTCTTAATTAACATAAAAACTTTAAAAAATGATAATGGCCGCCCACGCGCTGCTGCCGTGCCCGTCGCCGTCTCACTCGCCATCGTTACCGTCCTCGTCACCAGTGAGGTCGATGTATGCCGGCAGCGTCCAGAGGTGGGGAGGTGGCACCTGGAAGGTGGAAGGCGCCTGCACCACCTCCTCCCGCAGCGATGGCTCCCGCTCCGGTGACCGCAGCGGCGTGGGGCACCACTCGGACCCCACAATGTCGGCCATGTCCATGGCCGTGCAAGACCGGCTCCATCGCTGGCGCACCAGGTGCGGGTGGAACACGGCCACGAGCAGCTCCTCCACCACCTCCTCCCTCGCTCCCTCATCTCCAGCTCGGGGACAGCCATGTCACCGGCCGCAGAGAGTGCCAGCGCGGTCTCTAGGCCCTCTCATTACCGCTCGTCGTGCGTGTTCATGGTGTCTTCCATGACACGTTGAAGGAGTCGGGCCTCCTCCTCCTCTGTCATGCGAGGAGGTGGTGGTGGCGACGGAGAGGGCGAAGGCGACGGCGTCGGCGTGATGCCGCGCACCCATGTACGCCTGTGCACCTGGGAAGAGCTCGGAGCACGCGCGCGGCGCTCTCTACGTACCCGCCGCGGCACCGTTGAGGTGCCGGCAAAGAAGGATGCGCGTCGTGTGTCGTGCTCGTTCCGAAACCATGTGTCTCAGGGGGCGGAGTCGACGCCGTACCTGGGGTCGTAGAACAGGTCGTCCGGCAGGAGGCGGCGGCGGTGTTCGATCTCCGCGCGGCGGGCACGGCCGCTCATCGGAATCGGCTTATGATCCGCGGATAGATGCCAGTTAATGGGCAGGTGCACGTCGCTCCAGGGGAGCGGCGTCCTCCTCTCCCAATAATGACGGCAAACTACCGCATGGATGTAGTGCCGGACGCGCTGACCGGCGGCCGTAGAGGCGATGATGAATGCGGGAGGCGCGGGGGCCCTTCATGGTGGTGATGCGGGCTCATCTTTGACGTCGCGGCACCGGCGGCCCGAGGACGAGCCAGCCTCGTGGTCGTGCGCCCCCTTGCAGCCGGTGTTCCACCACCCCATGGCTGCCAGGTGGCTGGCCGGCGAGCTCGACGAAGGAGAGAGGGAGAGCTAGGGTTTGGAAAGTGTCGGGTTTCAAGGAGGCAGCGCGGACTGGAGTGGGGAGTGTGGACTGTGATCGATCCACGGCTTCTCATTTAAGAAGGACGGCGACAGCTCGCCTGGGCGGATGATAGGTTGGGTCGACCGCGCGTGCGCATTTATGTTGGGCAGGGGGGTAGGTGGCCGCCTGCCACGGGCCCCAATGTGGACGAGCGGCGCGTCCGTTTGATGTCCGCCTCGATCCAAACCGGCCGCATGTTTGCACTCGAAATGGGTCGGGCCAGACACAAAACAAACAAGATGGGTCCAGGACGTCGCGCGCTGGGCCGTGGGGTCTGCCCGTTCTGCCCCAAACGGACGGGGCCGGACGGGATGGGGTGGCGCGCTGGAGTTGGCCTCATGCCCTGGGTCATTAGTGATAAAACAATACAGCAGAGCATGAATTATACATTTACAATCGGCGTCTTCTGGTGCAAACTCCCAACCTAACGTTCGTGGCTGATGCACCTGGCAAGAGATTCTAACTTGCTATTATTATTAAACTCAAACTCATTAAAAGGCGCTAGAATGATGGCCAATCAGCTATGTCATGTGGCGCATGCTGGTTGGTCACGGTGAGAAAGTTTTTTTAGAGTTTTAAAATGGTAGGGAGACTTTTTTCGAGAAAAGTTTTTCTAGGCTTTTCCTTTTTCCTTTTAAGATGTTTGTGATGTCCGTGTAATGCGAGAATATCTTTTAAAATCTTTGACATGATGATGAGGTACGCATAGCTTCCTCTCTAGCGGCCCGCAATGGCGTGCCGCAACCACTAGTTCTAACAAATTGCTGCTACAATGCCAGTACGTAGTTGCTGGCTTGTTAGAACCACTACATCAACTAGACAAACCAAGGTTGTTGTTGCCACCTGCCAATCTTCAGTCAGTCATTGATACCCACCGTGTGTTCGTAGCTCTATCTTTGTCGATATTCCTTTTGAGTTTCATACTTTTTTTTGTGGGATCAATCGCATAAACAACGCATATTTTTCCTCTTCGCACTTCGCCTTAGATTCTGCCCACTTCCAATTCCAGAAAATCATGACATTCATCTACTCCTTTTTCTTTGCAAGTAGACATGCAGCTACCTTTTATTTGTTGCGAGAGGACATACTCAAAGCTGAAAGTTTCAGATTGGAAGTTCAAAATTTTCATTTCAAACTCGAAACGTTCATCTGAAAATTTTGTCGGTAGAGCACACCATGACGAAGTATGGAGGAAGCGTCCGTCGGCGGAAATAGAGGGGGGTGGAGCCAGGGTGGGCACCTAGCTAAAACCAAGTAGCTAACAATTTTCTCAAAAAAAAACACAAATTTACACGTAAACATCTACATGTTGTCTGATCTAGATCTGCAAGAAAAATATGTGCCAAGTTGGAGTTTTGTAGCTAGCTACATGTTGTCTTGGAGAGAAGTTGACCTTCTGTTCGATTTGTTCATTTGTGACCACGTGGCGTACGTGGTATGCAACCCAAAAAAAGATTTGTTCATGTGTGGGCCACTAGTAGCTAGCATATGGCACATGCATGCCAGCTAGACACATATGTATTCGATCTGTACGGGCGTACCGTCGATAGTTGACCGTAGGAGCAGCCGGCCGGGCAGAAGGCTGCCGTCCGTGGAGTAGTATGTTAAGTTAACACAACCAGACATGATTACGGATGATAATGCGACCTCGATTGTTTTGTCTTATGTTGGGTAAGCGCCCACAGATTTCAGCGAATGCAAGTACAAAACGTACGGCCGCTGGCATCATCATTGTCTAGCTTCTGGTTTTCGATCTCCTACCCACCCAAAAAAACAATCTTTGTGGATCTTTCCTTGGATTGTAGGATGCGTCCAGTGCGTGTTCATGGACTTTGAAACACGCTACTGCAGACATAAAATTATGGTATAGTGCAGATTTCAAGTAAACTTTGCTTGATTAGCAATCGGTTAGACAGAAATCGGCATCAGTGGGTTGATTAGTACCAAGTTGTCAGTTGTTCTGATTGGTTCACAACGTCATTTGGATAGTCTCTTCTATACACATCCACCCACGAAAAATAATTCGGATCCATGATCCCAGCCTGGCATCAAAATAGTAATCTAAACGCTTTTATATTTTTTTATGTAGTGGGTATAGATTAACTGCAGAGTCGTGATCGAGAGCTAAAAAAATGATTGCTCACTGACAATGGTTAATTTCCACAGGCTATTCATACGCCCCCGTTCAGCCTCATCCATGTATATAGCATAATCTACAGTGGTTTGCTGACACGGGCAGGCGATCCAGTCTCACACGCCTGATTTGGCCTTACAGACTTTCGACAATGAGTTCATCGCGCCAAGAAACTTCGAGCGCAAGACGTAGAAAAATACAGACGTGCCGTACAACACGCGTAGGACTGGCACCCATCCCTTGTAAGTCAAAGCAGCAGCGAGTCGTACGTGCCTAACCGGGCAGTTTTTTACACGTGGTGCAGTGCATGCAGCTACTCCATGTGGCATGCAGCAGGTCAGTGATCAACTGTATAAGCATGCATAAGAAAGAAGAAGGCGGTACGAATCATGGGGGACACACACACACGTACCCTGATAGAAAGAGGACGGCGCTTTCATCTCGACCCAGCCGGCTGTATCGTGTCCACTGAACCACGGACCAATCGATGGATCGACGACCCCGTCCACGGTAATTATCGGCTCCGGATCCCACAAAATCCAAGGGAAAACAGAACGAAAACGGCCGGTGAACCTAGTCCCAAACACAGGACCATCTCTGGTGCCGTGACCGGATCCACCCGTCTTTTAACTGTCACTAGCTTGGCTTAGACGGGAAGGAAAGGAAGGTGTTAAAAGTGACCGGCGACGCCCGATCGGCGACGGATGGACAGGTGGCGTCGAGAGCGGGGCTCGATCGCGAGGGGTAGGGCTCAGGGTAAGTCTCCGGTGTCTAACTCAACCTTATATTCCATTCGAATGAATCAAGGATCACAGGTCAAATCGTTTTGGAATCGAGCCAAACTTGCAGGAAAGCCAGCAATTTGTACATAAAAAGGCCAAAACACATATACCTGCCCCCGCCGTGTCACTTCGAACCAGATTATAGCCGTCGTCATGATTCCTGTTTCAGCAAATGAAGCAGCATCAACGCGCCAAGTACGTCGATGCAAATGAAGCAGCATCAACGCGCCCCAAGTACGTTGATACAATCACACCTTCGGAATTGATCCATTTGTTTTGATTTTGAACGACAACACAAAACGAGATGGCTTTCAAATAGTAGTTTTGTGCCCTACTCTGCAGGTTATCTGATCTCACAGAACGAAATGGTGCAAACGAAGCCACGAAGACAATGGTGGTGCTCCTTCCCAACATCCATTTTAAGCTAAATTCCAGCTTCCAAGTCAGCCACCAGGGGGCAACGGTCAGGCGTGTAGTTGTTAAAATATCGTGGCAAATCTGCAAAAGTGAGACCTAATATCCACTCCAAACCTAGTGTATTTACAAATCCAAATCACCAGATAATTACAGCCCCGATCATGTTAAAAGCTCCAAGCAAAAACTGCAAAGGTCCTCCTCGATGTCAGCCCATCACTTCACACCACCTCGATGTTCTTCACACCACTGTCTTCCTTCCCATCATCAGCTGCACAACATAGAAGTCATGCGAGGGGCACGATCAACAGAGGAGCGATAGGCAAGAACAGTTTTTCACAAAACAAAACAAAAAAAGATATGCAAGGATAGTGGGCCAACAATGGCAACACGAAGTCGAGCCAAGGCAAGAAAAGAAAGCACGCGATGTGAAACATACCCTCTTTCTTCCCTGGGCAGCAGCAAGTGAACATGTCTAATAACGGACGGTCTGGAACAGGGAT
Organism: Triticum dicoccoides; assembly: GCF_002162155.2. Classification (NCBI taxonomy): domain Eukaryota; kingdom Viridiplantae; phylum Streptophyta; class Magnoliopsida; order Poales; family Poaceae; genus Triticum; species Triticum dicoccoides. The sequence goes on along the minus strand of NC_041383.1, from coordinate 661,293,346 downwards.
AAGCTTTCCCACGAGTGCCAACGGCCAGCTAAACAAACAAGAGGAAGATCCCATCAGCTCAGGTTTTAAACAGGGGTACAAAGATACATATGTTCTGTTTCACCATAAAATAAAATAGACTTGTACCTGATAAAAGCAAGACCTATGGACACCAACCACAGCTGCCAGCTCAACCTGACTGTTGTCGTGAACTTGCCAAGGAACTCGATGATAAGCACCTGCACATACATAATACAAGAATGAGCAAATGACAATAGCAAAACCTTGATCACTTCATGTGGCATACAGAACCGCACAAGAACTACTTCTGCGCCCTTTTCTTACCTGGAGCACAACCGTTATGGCTATAATGGCAATGAAGAGTTTGTTCCCTGCAATACCCTTGAAAATATTCAGCTCATCTGGTTTCCGAGCGTTGAACTCACTGAACACCTGCAGAAGACAAGATTGTGGGTTATGTTTAACCCCATCACATCAACTGTACGTATTTCTGAGTCAGACTAGAGCAAAAGCCAATGACTCACTTGGCAGAGAACAAATGTGTTGAATATGAAGGTATTTTTCAGAATTTCAGCATGCGCTGGGTTGTCATGTTCCAACCGTAGAAGGCTCAGGCCCTTGAAGGTGAGAGTAAGGAGGATTGCAACTTGATAGAAAGCCTGAAGAAACAATACGTTAGGCAGCAGAATGGCCACAGATATGAAGAGTAAAGTGCATATATAGCATACCATTATGAGCAAGTTTCTCCACATGATATTTGTTATCAAAGGCTCCCTGCAAACAACGAGGTCGGGACAGATTCAGCATGCCGAAAGCAAACTATGTTGGCACATAATTGCAGAATGGAAGATATTGGCAAATCACTTCCAATCCATGAAGTTTGCCAGATAAGCGAGCTTAAATTTTGCCGAAACCAAGGAAGATATTTGAGCAACAATAGCACAAGAGAACAAACCTCCGCCCAACTGGTGGTCTCTGCATAAGGTGGTTGTTTGGTGGCTCAGTCGCCAATGCAAGAGCTCCCAGCGTGTCCATGATTAGATTAACCCAGAGCAACTGAAAACAAGGGAGGCAAAAGCATACAAATATCGCCCATCATTACAGAAACTGGAATGAGCAATTCATGTATCTTATAACTGGTTCAGAATACCAGCACAAAGAAAATGCCCTTAAACAAACTACAGTGAGACGTAAAAATACACAACCCACAATTGAACTTTACACAAATATCTTGAGAAAAACTTTGTCTGGTGAACTGGAAGTTTCCAGGCACAACATATTTAAGAATTCGAACCTGGACAGCATTCAGTGGCACGTCACCAGAACTGACAGCAGAAACTACATTAATTATCAAGGCTGCAACGTTGACAGTCAGCTGGAACTGAATGAATTTCTGAATGTTTGCATAAACTGAACGTCCCCATCTGACAACCTAAATCCAGAAACAAATATCAGATCTCGCCGTAGAGAATACAATTTCTGCTAAAAGCAGTTAATAAGAGGACACAATATACATACCCTCACAAGTGTCGCAAAATTGTCATCCAAGATAATAATATCAGAACTCTCCTTGGCAACTTCAGTTCCCTGGATGCCCATTGAGAGACCAATGTCGGCCTATGAATTCAAAATTGTGTAAGTACTACCGGATGGTGCTTCGTGAACATGTCCTGAAGATAGCTTCAACAGCTTGATCCAAAACAAAATGATGAACAACAATTCACAAACCTCATGCAGTGCTGGGGCATCGTTTGTGCCATCACCAGTTACAGCAACAACATGACCTCTGTTTCTGAGTGCCTTAACAAGTAGAAGTTTATCGTTCGGTGAAGACCTCCCCATAACCTGTAACAATGTATAGAGTACACTCAATGCAAGGGCAAAGTAGAAATGATATGCAAAACATAAAGCAATTGGTATAAACTAAACATACGGAAACATCAAATTGAGACAAAATAGCACAATAGTTTTAATCATGGGGGAAAAAATCTTTGTTAACTCATGCCAAGAACTGTGTTCTATATTTCTGCATATCTAACAGTTTAACACATGATGGGGCGCATAGACAAAATCAAAGCAACATAACCCATAACCAAAAAAATGGATACCAGGAGAATTAGGTAATTAGAAAGTGTGCGCCAAACAAAAGTTTGGTTGATTCCTACACCACTGATGCAAATCATTTCGAATACTACATCACAGCAGTTGATCATTCTGTTGGCTTTTGGTCTCATACATCACACCTCCTAGGTTCATGTAATCTTGCAGGGAACAAGAAATCGCAGAAACAAGCACTGTAGTTTCTTATAAGGTTGTAATCTACTTATAGGTTTTTATCCACTGAAATCAACAAGATGCAAGCAATTGAGGGGAATAAACATACAGAGATTTTGTCGGCGACTTCCTCCCTTTCCAAATCTGACAACTCCCGGAAGGTCTTCCCTTCAATGATGGTTGGCTCTGATACGTTAGGATCAGTAAGAATACCACATTCCAAGGCAATTGCTCTGGCAGTTTGAAGATTGTCCCCAGTGACCATGCGGACCTAGACATTCAAAAATTAAACTCAATACAAGTGACCCCGAAAAACACTTGGCAAATACAGCTCGTACAAAACAAAGTTATGGAACTCGTCCAAATGAAGACCGTCTATTCTTCATTGTATACAGTTACTAAGATATGGCAGAAACTAGCATACTGACTCGCACGAGAATAAGGAAATACCTTAATGCCAGCTGCGGCACACAAGCGAATAGAATCTTGAACTCCAGGGCGGCAGGGATCCTGCAAAGTGAATTGGTTGTAAATTCTTGCAAACCAATGAAGGTCTAAATGGTTCATGACTTGTAAAGGCTGCTACTACATGTCAGTAAATGTTACAGTAATCACTAAGCAAGAAATAAAAGAGAATGGCCTCATGCAAGTTATACATATGTTGGTATCGCTTACAGATTTGGTAGTAGCCCATGCATCTTGTGCATGCAAAATTTCAATAAATGTTGCAAAAATCATTAGGCAAGAAATATAAGGTAATGATCTCATGCATGTGGCAAAAATGTTATTATCACTAGAAATGTTATTATTGTTACTAGTACAGGCTTCTGCATTACTACCATCAAAGGTAGGAGCAATCCTGATGGTTCTGTGTCTAAAGAGCAGTTAACATATGTCCAACAGTATTTCTTTTTCTATAGCTTTTACTCATGATTTTAGCATGCACTTGTTTGAGATATGAGTAGTACTTATCCAGACGAACAGTTTAGTGGAAACAAATTGGATACAGAGGGTCTGAGGGAGAGAGACAGAGAGAGAGCAATGCCAGTAGAACTAGTAATATGCATGTATGCAAACACACACAATGACAGAACCAGTAATATGCACGTACGCAAACGCAAACAATGACACGAGTCTCAACCACTAATCACAACATCAAGGAGTGATAAGCTATCAAAATAATAATACCCCATTAATAGTCATGGCTCATAGTTCAAAATATAGGATTGTTGCTTACCTTTATTCCCACAATCCCAAGCATAATCAGGTTATCCTCAGGTAATACCCAGTCAGCCCTCTGGTCCTCCTTTGGAACATCACTCATCTCACAAGGCCTGTAAGCAAAGGCGACGCAGCGAAGGCTAGCAACAGCCATGTCTTCAATGAATTTCTTGAACTCACCAACCTTAAACAGTAATTAGCTGGTTAGTTAGTTGCAACAATACTGTACTTAAGCAAATGATGGGAATTTGAAGTTTACTTTCTCAGGGGTCATTGATTGCTTTGAACCATCCGTGCCAATCCAACTAGTGCATGACTGCAAAATAAGTTCAGCAGCTCCTTTCCAGTATACATGAACCTCAGAGTCGCCCTCCAGAAAGAAAGAAAAAGGCATTATTTGAAGAGGTCGGAGAGAACACAATAGCAGCCAATTGAGCAGATATTAATTAAGGTCTATAACTCTCTTGATATTAATTTGTCAACAAAAAAATATGTTCGATCTTTAAGGAAGCAGGAAAGATGTACATCGTTACTCATAATAACAAATATAACAAATGAAGGGTACTGACATAGAATCATAGAAATGGTACATTTTCATCAGCTGAAACCATTAGCAGTACAACTATCAAGACGTGCCCATAGGATGGACGGAGATGCTGTTCAGCCTATTATAGCAAAGTAAATTCAGCAATGGTTCACTGAAAGGACAATCATTTTTTTTTTGCAAGAAATGTCATGCAAAGTTACCAAACAAGGAATTTTGCTGAGGCCAAGAGAACCATAAATCCACCATAAAAAATTAAGGAAATTGTCACTGCTACAGATAAAAATGAATTACCAGTTGCACCGCAACGCCGCCTCGCTTTTTCTCTGAATTGAATGGGAAGACTTGAAGAATGGAGGATTTCGATCTTGTTTCACTGAATTTCATACCAAGCTGTTGAATATAAAGATCATGGTTACCAAGCAGGAGACACAGAGAATATAGGGTGACGCTACTACGAGAAGCCATACCTGCAACCCCCAAGACAGAATAGCCTTTTCGGTCGGTGATCCAGTCACCTCTGGAGCTTGATCACCCTGTGACAATGAACAAAAGTCAGTAGCCACACAGCTGAACCATAACATGTTAAAAGGAAGAAAAACATGTTCAGATTCATGGATGAAAAAGTGCCTGTGACGTAAATTATAAGTTTAGCCTGACCTCCGGCTCAAATATGCTTCCAGATGTATTCTGAGCAATTCCTTCAATAATCATTGTTGATACAGCAGCAGATAGCTTCTGAGTGTTATCTGGAGGATCCATCTTCTCACCACCAAAGTATGCCTCAACAACAGTCATCTTAATAATGACAATGAAGAAAGTGGAAAGGAGTCAAGGCCCAAGCATATTTGAGAAATCATGAATGCTACCATGGAATTTCCATGTATTAAGACAAGGACGATACTAAAAAGAAATAGCTTTCCACCTGATTTAAAGTTAATGTTCCAGTCTTGTCACTGCAAATTGTTGTTGCAGAACCCATTGTCTCGCATGCAGAAAGTCTCCTGACCTATTAACATATGGTTGAGAATGCATGAGACCGGCTGTTACTACAAGTAACACAGCACAGTAACAAACACAAGCAAGCAATAGCAACATACCAGAGCTTTATCCCTCATCATTTTGCGCATCGAAAAGGCGAGCCTGACAAAAATATGAAGTGTCATCGGGTAAGTCATTGCTAGCATGCTACAAGAAAATTACGCATTAAAATTATGCTTACGTTAATGTGACAGCCAATGGTAGTCCTTCGGGAACAGCCACAACCACAATTGTGACCTAATTACATCCAAAGATGATAAGGTAACAGAAATTGTAAAATGCAAATCAGCAGTCATGACTAAATTGAAAACCTACCGCCACTGTGAAGATTTTAACTACTCCACGTATTGTCTCACCAACACCCATCTTTCCTTTGACATATTGCGGAGAGCCATCCGGATTGTACGTATGCCCAGTGAAATACCTAGAACAAAACAAGGTGACAGAAATAAGCCACAAAGCTAGTTGGCCAAGTTAAACTATGCATCGATATACCTAGAAGAAAACAAGGTGACAGAAATAAGCCACAGGGCTAGTTGACCAAAATAAACTATACATTAATATACCTGGCCAAGAGGACAACCAGAACAGCAACAGCAACAGAAAGTCCAATTATTCCAATGAAGGTAGCAACACCATTCAAGCGAACCTACTCCAGAACAAATAAGATCATGCCAATTCACACGATCAAAAAACATGTCAACACACGGTGTCATGTGTAGGCTAATAACAAGTACAGGATCAAACCTGTAGTGGTGTTTCTTCACCAGAGTCTTCAGATATGCTTGCCATCAGCAGACCCCATTCAGTGTTAATACCAACAGCGGTCACCTGTGTAACATACAGTAGATTCCCCATGATCAATGATCAATTGCAATGCCCTCTGTCATGACCATATATATTAATCAAAATATCTAGTACCACATACATATGTTACGACAACGCCCCAAAAATAACTACGCTCAAGCCCTTACAACTACACTTGAGCCCAGGCTGACTCAGGTTCGCCAAAAAGAGACTAGCCAGCCCACTATGTATGACAAAAAGATGCCAGTCTTTAAATGTGAGAAATGCACAACAGTTATAGTATCACGATACCTTCTCTTTTTTTCCAAAAAGTAAAATGGTTTCAAGCAAGATCCAACTAATAACTTAAATCTATTATGTCCCACAGGAAAAACATAAATTGAGGTTACTGGACCTCCAAGTTCACATCACAAAGTACAGAAATTTTCAGAAGCTGAAAGTAGCTAGACATTTTCTCCATTTGGTAGGCACAGATATACTCACCAGCATTGTACCATAGCCGTCGGCGACTTTGCAACCGGACATCATAAACGGTGACTTCTGGTCTTTGTTTACCTTCAATTAACAACCAGCTTGCAGTGTCAGCTTAAGACTTCACCTAAACTAGTTCCAAAAGGCAAAAAACGCGTATAAAAGTAGCTCACTATTTTGCTTTCGCCAGTCATGCTCGATTCATCTATGGAGAAGGAGTGACCACTAATAAGGACTCCATCAGCAGGTACCTGACACAGAAATTTGATTAGCACCTTGTATTTCTAAACTGCTTGCAGCCAAAATAAAGATCAATGGCATTCATACCTGGTCACCAATCTTGAGGGGCACCACATCTCCAACAACCAAATCAAAAATTGATACCTTGATTCGCCTTCCACCTCTCACAACCTGAACGAGAACATCTGAGACATTATTCAGGAAGAATAAACAATTTATAACAAGATGAGTCTAAAATTTTAACCTCCAATTGAATGTTCTGTTTCTCCTCATTCAAGTTTTGGAACTGCAACGATTGCTTGTAGTCACTGGTAGCTGGACAACATTGTGATACGTTAATAATAAATGCCAAGTAACATGTCTAAGATAAGTTTCAGGAATACATGCTGTGACTGCAACACTTTACACTTTTTATTTTCTTATTCGGCACTGATCTATATTGTCCAAGGAATTTAGAAGCTGACAGTGCAAGTTAAAGGACAGACTAAACGTTGATATTATTATAATTGCTCACAGAAATAACCAGAAACAGGAAAGATGGTTGTGGTGGCATACCTGTAACAAAAATAACAAGGAGTACAGCAAAACCAATGCTGGCCCCATCATACCACCCTTCTTTTATCCCCTAGAAACCAGAAAAGGTTGTAATGGGAGTCATAGACACATAAAACCAGACACAAGAATGGTGATGAACCATCTAGTTAATGGTAACCAGCTGAGCAAAGAGAAAAATCTAAATGAAAATAAGTTACAAGCTGAGCAAAGAGGAATGATGCTGGATCAACATGCAGAGGTAAATAACAGATGAACTAAAGATCCAACACACACCTCTGTATATATGCCCAAGGCCAATGAAACCGCAGCGGCGACCATGAGGATGATGAGTGTCAAATCTTTACAAGCATCCCACACGAAGGCCTAAATAACAGTGAGAACACACCAAGAGTGAGCCTCCAGACAGAAGACAGCAATTGCCATACTAATATAAGAGAACAATCTCATACCAAAAAGCTTCTTCCTTTCTTGCGAGGGTATGTGTTCGACCCGAATGCATTCTTTCTCGCATCAATATCGGACTCCTCTCCACTGATCCCCTTGTCAGTATCTGTCTTCAGCATATTTGCTAGCCCTGAAATCTGTAGGGAAGGTTACAAGACGCAAACTATGACAGGAAAGTGTGAAGCACACTGACAACAGAATTAGCTCACCCCTTCATACTGCTGTAGAGCAGAGTAGTTATGATCTCTGGTCAGTGCTGTAAGCTGGTCTTCTTTAATTCCAAAGCCAAGAGCACCATCGGCATGAGCTTCTGCAAAAATCATCATCAAAGAAATCCTATCAGAATTTCATGAAACTGATCTGTACATCCCATGATTATAGTCTGAATTCAGTCCGAATTCAGATGACCACTATCGAATGATATATTACATATTAGCAAGTTCCTACAAAGCATTAATAAATTGTCTGCTCAGAATGCTCAAAAGAGCAAACCCAAACGACGACTGTACAGAGCACAGGAAGGACTGGTAAGTGGGTAGGTGAGAAAGGAAATTACCTGGTGCGTCCTTTGTAGTCGTACCGACTCGAGCTGCTTCTTTGAAACGGAATGCGGCCTAAAGAAGGAAATAAGGAAAAATCAGCATAAATCAACTAATCGGCTAAATGAAACAAAGAGAAAACATGACGATGCAATACCCTGATAACATGAGCTTGTGCACGAATTTTTCTTATGACTTCCTCCTTTTGCGCCTCTTTTTTCAAGTCCAATGTGTACCTGAATCGCCTTGATGCATTCAGGACAAGAGCTGCTTGCTGCAGTGGACAAAATCGAAGGGATTATATTCAGAACAGTCTAAAAGATCAGCACTCAATCAACAGCAGTAAGAACCAATGTGTCCAGCCTCCTAAGGAAAGAAGCTCCAGTTACTGACAGCACCCAGAAAAGACCACATTGCGCTAGCAATGGCTTAAATCTTGGCATAGTATTTCATCAAGAGAAAGAGACGCATTAGAGTTTAAATAAAAGGTTGCGCCACCAGCACAAACTTTATGCAGCATACTGCAAAATTAAACTACAGACTAGACATTGTGTCAGAAACTCCAAGTTTGAAGGAGACCCGATACAACTATATTATCGGACACAACTACAAATTTCCCATCTCCACTCCTTGAAGTTGTTAGTTAGATGCAAACACAATACTACCGTGCAAAAGATTTATTATCAAAATAACTAAAATTGCTGGCAGCCCTAATGGCCAGCAACCACTTCTGCACGTGGCTGCAATGGCCCCGGGTGGGGATCAAACCAACCTACACCCACATATTTCAACAAGTTCCAGCTAATATTTCCTGTTCTAATAAAATTTCTGAATGAGATCCGACAGTTGCGGGCCACCGGTCCCGAACATAATAGAGCTTTATGAAAAGACAATCGCAAAGCAAATCTGGAGGAATCGCACATGATAACAACAGATTGCGTCGTTTTCGAGTGGTATTTGGGAGTATGTAGTACTAGATGAATGAACAGTGTATGTACGGAATTGCGAATATTGTGAATCCGGGCAAGTTTGCAAAAGCTCAAGGACTGCTTGCCGACATGGATGGCGCAAATGTAGCCACTCCGAACAGAAAATTAAATACTACTTCATCTGCAGCAGTCTCGGACCATACTGGTGAGTCAAACATAGGTATGACTACTATCAAATTCGAGACGTCAGAACAATACTACTCCCAAGACGAGCACGTCGGCAGCTCAAAGCACTGCCACGGTTCGACGCGTGGCTACTCCGCTCCACCAATCCAGAATATTATAATGCGCACCTACATCTACAGGGTTCTAAGAAATCGTCAGTATTCGGAAGAAAAATGCAAAAGCGAGAGCGTATCCCAGAGAAAGGGAACGGAAGCCCAAATCTAACGCAACTTCACGGTCTGCGTCAAAGGCAATAGAACAATTCGAAAGCATTGAGGGCACAGCGCAAAGCCGGTGGAAGCGCGAATCAATTCGCGAAACAGGAAAGAGAAGCCACCCTGAATCAAACCCAAACAAATGGCTCGGTGGGTGGGCTCCGCGCACGCGAAATCGAATCGAAGAACAAAGGCGGCCGACTGACGCATCCGCTCGGTGGAAGCAAAAGCGGAGCGGGAGGCGATGTCTCGGTAAAAATAATTGGACATAAAACTGTGAAGGCAAGCACGGATGCGGAAGGGGGAAAATAGCATGGGAACGGAAGCGTCGGAAGGAGAAAACCCCACTCTCGTCTCCCAACAAGCATCAAAAGCAGGGGAATCAACCTAACCATGTACAGATGCAGGCCCGGGCCGAGAATGCCGAGGCAAAACCGCGGGATTCTGAACCCTAAACTCGGAGACCGGAAAGTAGCTCGTCTCTAAACTAACAGGAGCTAGCGATATATTTGGAATTCAAAACCCTAGGCGCGGCATGGAATCCTAGAGAAACTAAGCAAATCTGGAGGAAACGAGCAGTAAAAACCCTCAGGCCACACATTAGAAACGAGCGAGCAGTTCAGAATAAACACCCAAAATTCAGCGCTGCGAGCTCACAGCAGCCGAAACATGTCAGGGGAAAAATAGCTAGCGAAGGAGGAGCGGCGGCGGCGGCTCACCCTCCATTTTTTGAGGCGCTCGACGGGTGCGCCCTTGCCGGGGATGTCGAATGGGTCGCTGCCGCTGCCGCCGCCGCCGCCGCCCACGCTGCCCCAGCTGCCGCTCCGCCGCGCCTTGCTGGCGCCGCCGCCCGACGAGGACGACTCCATCCGCTCCTCCTCACCCGCAGGCCGCGGCACAGCACGCGGCTTCCTTGCGGAGAAGGGAGATATTTCCCGGCGAGCAGTGGATTGGGAGAGAGGGCTTTTGTGAAGGGAGGGCGTCGCTGCCGAGTTCTCCGCTGCCGTTAACCAGCACTACCGTCCAGAGTAGAGTCACGCCGCGGGCGTGCCACCGATTTATATGGGCGGGGTGGGGCAAAAGCCTCGCTGTCCGCTGCCTACTGCCTCTACTGCTCGAATTTTAACACAGGGGCTCGTCGCCACGTACGGGTTTTTTTGGAGGGGTTGGGACGCGTATTCTATCCGGTGGCTCCGATGCGTTTTCAGAAGGAAGGCAACCGGCCTCTGCTTCCTCGATATGTATATAGGGTCTGTCTATGCCATATCTCACATCTAACTTTTTCACCCTTAATTTTTTTTTAAAGTCTCTCATGAATTTGTTTTCTTCCTAGGATGAGGGCGTTAGATGTGAGATAATATCTTACATCTTGATGTGAAATAGCAAATCTGATGTATATATACTTTCCATATTAAAAATGAGATGGTTTGAAGGAAACAGAAAGATTGTCAGAAGTTCCCATAAACAACAACACGTACCATTGATTTACTGGCTTTTTATAGTATATGTAGTGGAGTTTTTTTAAGACCATTACAGACGCAAACGTTCATACATACGCGCGTACATTCACCCCTATGAACGCATATACGCACATCAAATTCTGATGGACTGGAAATACCACTGTCCCTTTAACCATCCAGTCACAGGTTGGTTCGCTTATAGTATGGTGGATCACAGCCCTATATCTTCCTCAACATGTGTATATATACTTGTATATTAGTAGTATCCAGATACTATGGAAAAAACAAAAAGGTCACAATAACTTCACATAGGAAACAGAGTACACCCTGACCTTTTCTTTTTAGAAAACTTCCGGTCTAATCTCTTTGTTCCTAAATATTTGTTTTTCTAGACATTCCAAATGGACTACAACATACAGATGTATATAGACATATTTTAAAATGTAGGTTCACTCATTTTGCTTCGTATGTAGTTACTTGTTGAAATCTCTAGAAAGACAAATATTTTGGGAATGGAGTGATATTCATCTTCAATCATAATAGTACAACGAACACCAGAAATAATAAAAATTACATCCAAATTCATAGACCACATAGAGAAGACTGCAAGGACTGAAGTGAGGCGAAGGCGCGTCGCCGTCATCGCCCATTCCATCGCAGGAGTCGGGCAAAAAAATTTGACGGTCGGGAAGCCGTCATGCTAAGACCCCATAGGGCCAGCGCACCAAAACAGCAAATGTCGCCGATGAATAATAACGTAGATCGAAATGTTCCAACCCAAAGACACACAAACGTAGACGAACAACGACGGGATCCGGGCAAATCCACCAAGGAGAGCGCCGGAGACACACCTTCACACGCCCACCAACGATGTTAGGCGCACAGCCGAAACGGGGGCTAGGCGAGGAGACTTTTATTCCATTTTCAGGGAGCCGCCGCCGTCTGATCTTCCTGAGCAGGACACAAACCCTAACAAAATAAAAAGGAACGACAAAAATCGGAGCCCTCCCGCCGGCCCTAGCCAGGATCCACCATGGCCCTAGGTCCACCGAAGACGGCGGACCAGCAACGGCGCCGGCGAGAGGCAGGAACCCTAGCTTTTTTTGGTGGAGGAGGAGGCGGCGGCTCGTGGTTCCAAAAGATGTGTACCGTGACTTAATTGTAGAACTCCCCCGATCCATATTAACTGTTGTTACAACTTTTGGTGTTTTTTTTACCTAGAACAACTCGTTCCAATACTAAACTGGCACAGCGATGCCGCTGGCAACCACAATTGGAATTGGTGCTGTTTTTATTACAACGTTGTACTCGGAGAGAGTAGTTGATCGTAATCGTCATATCATCACAATTGTATCCAAACATAAATGGTTGTTGGATCCAAAGAGGTTAGGTGCATTTGGATCGCCACAATTGTAACCAAACACAGTACATCTACTGATTTTGTTAAAAGTAGCACAGTAATATATATTGTATGCGTGTGAGAGACTAAACATAATAAATGTCATGTTACGCACGGATGCGCAGAGCGTCCAGTTATATTAGTTAAAAAGCAACTCGATGCCAAATAAATAAGCTTAAAACCATATGAAAAAACTTGAAGGGCACCCGCATTGCATCGACTTCATGGCAGCATCTCCATTACCTATCCCAAAATGCTACCACCATGGACCATAACCCATCAACCGGGCGACAAGTGATTTGGCAAAGGGTGTGATACTCCAATGCAATGTCTTACATAAAGAATCGTCATTCACAAACCAATGTTGTTTGGTCCAACCACAAGATCGAACACAGCAATGGTTGTCACCACCGAACCAAGACTTCAAGCCAACTTCTTCGACAAGGAACAACGTGTCGACATCAATGTTGCATGGTGTAGGCTAGATCATGGGTTTCACCCCACGAGAATATAGTCTTGATTCAATTGCGAGTATCGCCATCCATCTCGCTATTGACCTGCTAGCTAGCTGGCTCCTGGTGTAGATTTGTTTCGGGTGAGAAATTGCCGAACGAGATATATCAATCATGTCCCTTCCGGTCGGTATTGTACCATTGTCCCGCCGATTCTTGCCAAGCAGGCCACACAAAACGTCATGGTAGTCTCAAATGCCACATGCGCCGTCCAGATACCATATCATGGTACGCTTGGGCCTGGATTAGACCAACCGCTATAAACATTGCTTGTCGTGCTGCAATGTTGCGTCTCCGTGATCTATCGTGACTGCACCATTACACTGACACGACGTTGCTGCCATGAGAGAGATGTGCGGCTTAAACGAGGAGCATTGATGTAGAGTGTGTTTTGCCTAAGGGGAGATAATGTGGATTGGTGACGGTGACGAGGGTTTAGGGCTCCACCCATGTCGCCCCTTTGGGCGAATATGGCTTATTTTCTCAGATTTTCCGATATCAAGATCTCTGATGGGTAGAATTTCTTCAGTGATGCCAGGGCGTATTTAACTTATTTTGTCAGTGAGGGGCATGTTTTACTTAAAACCTAATTTCAGTTGGTTCATGTGAAATTTATACAGTAGTTATCATATTTCTATTCTTTTTTTTCGAGGTATTATATTTATATTCGAGTATACACATTTTGTCATGCGAGCCTGGTTTGTTAGATTCTAATTAGTGTGCCCCTGCGGGTGTAAATCAATTCAAAATAACCAAAAATCCAATTTCTATGTAAGACATGTACACAGATTATACATACTCCACTAGTCCCTCCGTCCAAAATAATGGAATCTCTAGAATTGTCCTAAGTCAATCTTCATTAATTTTGATCAAGTCTATGTAAAAACATATCAACATCTTATACAGGGAAAAAATGTCTACAAAACAAATATACCTTATTAGATTCATTGTGAAATATGTATTTTCATACTACCCCCCGTCCCCAAATAGGTGCCATATAAATTTAGTCAACAAGCCAATGTTTTCTAAGTTTGACCATGTATATATCAAAAAATGAAGATAAACAATATCAAATCAGTATAATTATATCAACCATTAGATATATTTTTGTAATCTATCTATTCAATATTGTACTTTCTCCGTAAAGAAATATAAGAGTGTTTAGATCACTAAAGTAGTGATCTAAACACTTTTACGTTTTTTTTTACAGAGGGAGTAGCTGTTTATTTTTTCTATATATTTGGTCAAACTTAGAGGGAATTAACTTTTTGACTGAATTTATGCGCCGTCTATTAGGAGGGAGAAGGAGTATTATATATGCTTGACATCGTACATCTCTGCGTATTTTTCTGTAGACTTAGTCAGGCTTACAGAAAGCTTTTCACCCGCAAAAAAAAAAAACTTACAAGAAGCTTTGACTTAGGAAAATCGTACTCCCTCCGTTCCTAAATATTTGTCTTTTTAGAGATTTCAACAAGTGACTACATACGGAGCAACATGAGTGGATCTACACACTAAAATATGTCTATATACATCCGTATCTGTAGTCCATTTGAAATCTCTAGAAAGACAAATATTTAAGAACGGAGGGAGTAGAACACTAATTATTTTGAAACAGAGGGAGTAGTTTATTTCAGATCATAACCACCTCAGAATTTCAACTAACCGCCATCAGATTACACCGCTGCCTAATGTTTTCTCTAAAAATGTGCGTGTGAATTATCATTGCGCCAAAACAATTTGCTGTGGGAGATTTTTCTGCCGTCTTCTTTTGAATCCAGTGCTGCCCTAGACGGCAGCTTCCCTCTCAACAACGGCAGCTTTGGAGTGCTAGTACGGATTGCTAGATGTGCCCGTATGAACTTGCGTAAAGTTAAACGGGCGAGTACGGGAGCATATATTCCCCGGCCCGATATCTGGTCTGCGTTTTCTTTTCTTTTTGGGTGACAAACGATATCTTGTCTGCGTTGGTTGGGCGATGGACGCGTGAAGCCCGCGTGTTGGCGGCATCAAAGCTCTAGTCGACAGTCGACACCAAGAATCAATCGACCGCACGGACCGTGCGACGCGCCGATGACACATGCAATGTCTTTGCTACTTTTGCGTGGATCCAACAGGGAGTTTACAGACACGCCCGTGAAAAAGTGCGCAAGTCTTGGGAAAACGACGCGTTCGTTTTGCCACCGGTTTGCGGGAACGGCGGGTTTTGCGCGCACTAGTTCACCATCCGATCGAATAACTTGCGCATGTTTCCCCGGCCGGCCCTCGCCATGATAGTCGCCAATGTGTTTTCCCGCTGTCGTGAGGATTTGAAGGCCATTGATAGTCTTTGTTAACCTCCTCTGCTGTTAATCTAATCTATTCGCTTTGCTAGCTAGCTTGCTGTTGCCGCTACAGCGCTGGACTTGGATCCAACCCAACCGCCCAATCTAATCATTAACTTTTGTTCAAAAAATAATAATGTACTCCCTCCGTAAACTAATATAAGAGCATATAGATCACTACTTTAGTGATCTAAACGCTCTTATATTAGTTTACGGAGGGAGTAATCATTAACCTTGGAGTCAAAGAATCCATCAAGGTCCACGGACGGCACGGGGTTTAGGCTGTCCATGTGGCCCTATCGTGAGCGAGCTAGCCGTCCATTGTCCAAAGAATCCGTGCATGCAGGCCCAACGTGAACACGTCGACGTAACGGTGCTGCCGATCCGAGGCATATATTCTCGACCCATCACAACGCCGAGGCTGGCAGAACATGGTTTGCTCTCCTGTCTCCTCTCTGCACGGACTTTGATCGTAGGAATGTAGCTGGTTCCAACAGGTGCATTGCGTGATCCTTCTCTTCTCGCTTTCGAGGAGGGGCTCACTGGCATTCCTCCTCGAGCAGATCAAATTTTGGCACTTTACACCTACCAAGCCAGATAAGACATGCAAACGGAACTTGATTACGACCATTTTTTAAACGAATATTTGCACTTTACACGTACGGTCCAAGCCTAGAAGGTGCTAACTATTTGTTTTCCTGCTAACTACTCCCTCCGTCCCATAATGTAAGACGTTTTTTGGAGTAATTATTAAATAGCCGCGTCTGAACTTGAGAATGTGAAGGTTGGACGGAATCGGACCAGCAAGCAGCAGAGGTACCCCGTCTGCTTTGTTCTCTTTTTCTCCTCCCTCCACTTTCTTTTGATGCCACCCATGACTGATGCCACCTGTGTACGAAAGGCATGCATGAGCGCTGTACTTGCAAGGAAAATGTGCATTCGAGTCCATGTCTTTCGCTGGCCGTTGCGACCAGGACGGGGCAAAGGTAAATTTAAGGGCATGTATAATGGTTGATAAGATAGTCTTATCTTAAGTCTTGCATGTGATTTAGAGATGACAAATTTTTTTGTTTACAATGGGTCATCTCTTAGCCTTATCTTCAATAACTAGTAATTCCTAAAAATATGGTGAGACATATTGTGCTAAGAGATTACCTCTTGTCTTCTCTTAAATAAGAGAAGACAAGCCTTTTTTTATGTGTTTTCTCTCCTCCACCTCATCATCTATCCTATGTGGCACTCCTAAGATAGCACCATTGTACATGCTCTAAAGAGCCTCGTCTTGAGAAAAGTCATGGCAGTGGTTTCTCGGTAACAAAAGGGAGGCAAAGCACAAACCAAGCGTACAGGGAAGGGAGAAGTAGATGACCAGATGCGGTCATACACACCCTGAAACGGGAAGTGGTAGGTGCAACGGATGGAAAGCTCGGAGCTAGTTTGACCTCATATATCAAAGTGGCAGATCGCATGCCGATTGCTCGGCTTGGCACGCAAGGAAGGAAGAACCCCATGCCGAAGCAATGCACCTATAGGGATGTTGATGATGATGAGACCATCCAATCGACGTCAAATCGCTCATGAGACGGTAGTGTGCTTTATTGAAGAGAGAAAACTGAGTGTTTCCTTTTGCATCTGCGTTTCAAAACAATGCTGCTTTATTTTTTTTTTAAAATTACCGATGTAAAAATATATGTTGTAAAAAATGGGACAATTAATCGATGCATGTAATGCTACAAAATATTACTACGTTCCAAAAAGTCATCCAAAAGATGACAAATGGTTTTTCAATGGAAACAAATGCTTGCAATATTTGATGTACAAAAGATAATTGTGCAAACTTCCTTTCTCACATGAGATTTCATAAAATGTAAAAACTCGTCGGAAGCAGAACATTTGGTCATGCATAGTATTTAGTGATCACTAAAATAGTGATTTAAACACTCTTATATTTCTTTACAGAGGGGGTACTTATGAAGGGTGTTCTAACTAGGGATAGCTTATTGGGGGATCAAACGGGAATACTCCCTCCGTCGGAAAATACTTGTCGAAGAAATGAATGTATCTAGACATATTTTAGTTCTAGATACATCTATTTTTACCCATTTTCACGACAAGTATTTCGGGACGGAGGGAGTACATGTTATCAATTCCGTGGTGGAGAGGAAAAATCTGACCATCTGTTTACACAAGTTCAGTTATATGTTTTGTCTGGAACATTTTACGTGTGCTTTCAATTGTAGAGATGGTGTTGTTTATGTTTATGTTTATGGTGTGTGTTTGTGGGCGCGCGCTCGTGCCACTTCTAGCAGCATGTGTTTAAGAGATGGGGGAATTTTTTGTTGTTTGATTAGTCGTTATATTTTGGGCTATTTGGCAATGAACGATGATTGCTTTAATAACAAGATGCTGTGAGATCTTCTAGTCTAATCCATCAGGTTGGTTAATGGTTGAACTCACTGCAAGTGATACGGATAAAAGCATGGAAGCAATGTGGCATTGTGGCGGAGAATAAAACTGCTCGAGCAAGTAGCGAGTGATATTTTCACCGCTTCACTAGGATTGTTGGATGGTAGGTGCGACATATGTCAATGGATGGCTTATCATTGTGGGAGCCAGTAAGACATCGCCGGTGCCTGGAAACGGGATGAGACGAAGACATGCATGCCGGCGAATCTTACCCAGCTTCGGGGCTCTCCATGGAGATAACACCCCTACTGCTGCTCTGCGGGGTCTCCGTATGATCACTAGATGAATAAGTTGCTACAAGTTGCTCTTAGAGCTGTTCGGTGAGAGGAAGAAGAAGGGCACGGCTAGCTCCTCTCTTCCCTCTACGTGGTGGCTAAAACTATCAGAGTCCAACCCTTTGCATGGGTGTCCCGGGGGGTTTATATAGGCCTACCCCCCGGGGGTACAATGGTAATCCGGCCTGGGCGTGGGCCCAGGCTATCAGCGTCTACGTCCGCCGGCTTCTGGGGCCCGCCGATTGGTGGGTCCCGCCGGCTACCGGCCCCACCGCTTGGGGGGTCTTGCCGGGGGCGGGTTACTGTCGCCTCGCCTCTGATGACGAGGGCTTTGTCGAGGTAAGCATGGCTACAGTGCCGCCGCCTTGCGGGCGCTCACTGTAGCTTTCCTCGTCTTGTCCGCTTGATGGTGCACACGCCCCGAGGAGGGGAGCAAGCCGGCTGCAGGAAGCCGGCCTGACCTTAGGTCGGCTAGGGGAGGCCAGGCCGCCTT
Source organism: Triticum dicoccoides (assembly GCF_002162155.2). Lineage (NCBI taxonomy): Eukaryota > Viridiplantae > Streptophyta > Magnoliopsida > Poales > Poaceae > Triticum > Triticum dicoccoides. Next base: position 661,274,912 of record NC_041383.1, on the reverse strand, counting down.
CGGATGTCTCTCTGACCGAAGGGGCCCGCCGCATCTGGGCCGTACCAGCGGCCCGTCGTGGATGGCGTCATGGTTCGCATGGCTACAGTGCCTCGCCGGACAGGAGATGTCCGCCCTATACGGCGTATTGTAGCCATGCCTGTTCCGAGATTCGAGAGTGGCAGGGTCCACTGTAGCCACGCCCCGTCTCATCACTGTTATGGGGGGTTGACTATAGGGTGCGGCCCATGGCCGCCTGCCATGGGCCGGCTTTCTTGGAGCCGGTCCTTCATGGGCCGGCTTTCCTGGAGTCGGCCCTGTTGTGGCGTCCCCCGAAGATTGTTTACGGCCGGGCCGCCGTCCGCTAGTCGGCCCAGGCGATAGCCGGCCGGAAGAAGGCGACCCCGTGTCTTGGGCGCCTCAAGGCTCCGTCGGCCCATTGTTTTTTCTGAGGGCCAAAGGGAGCCGGTTAGGCTACCCGTGGTCATTTACTCCGGCAGTAGTCCCCGAAGCTGGTTGGGCTTCACGGCTGAAGGGGGGAACGAGAAGCTCGGCCAGCTTCCTATCCCGAAGAGCCGGCGGCTAGGAGCCGGCCTCCATTGCGCGTGCCTTCTCGGCGAAGCCTTCCTGATGAAGTCATGTACCTAGGGTAGGGTTACGGACCTGTCCAAGGTACCCTCCCCAAGGGCATCTCTTAGAAGAAGCCGTCTTCCAGTCGACCAAGAGGGATTCCACTCGACCGGCTAGAAGACACTCGACGAACCTGAAGACACTCTACCATGAAGACTCACTCGACCATCAGGAGTTCAAGATCTACTCTATATCCAAACGGTCTGTAATTAAGTAGTCTTTATGGCCATGATGACACTTTATGTAAGGCGTTACCAGTAACGTCTGGCCTTAATGTACTTTAACCCTCCGCTACGTGGGCTGGCTGGGGTCTTGGCATCCTCTATATAAACCACCCCCCTCCACTGGTAGAAGGGTTCGCACCCCTGTTGATGCGTCCACTACTACATTAGCAAAAGTTGATCAAGCTACAAATTCTAATATGAAAATGATGGGCGCCATAGCACATGAGATTCCACCGGCACATGAGATTCCATCGGAAGATGATGTGAAACCCAACTTCAGAACGCCTCCACAGCAAATTCTTATTGGATCGGCCCTCATCAATTATTATCCAGAGTCCTTGGAAATAAATCCCAGTGCACGACCCAGGAACCTATCCGAAAAGCATCAGGTTACCAAGATGTAGCTAGTATATTTTATGCGTGCGACCTTCTAGTATTTAGTTAAGAAAACGTGTCAGAGTTGGTAAGTACTAGGACGTGCTAGTACGGAGTACTACTAGTTGTTAGGGGTTAAAGCGTTTTTAAATAGGGAAAGACCTTGCCGATTAGGCAAGTAACAGAGTCCTGGTCGGTTAGTACTTAGAGCCTGCGCGCTCCTTAAATAAAAGGATACGGTCGTGTAACAAGATCAGATTGGTTTTTAGTCGTGAGTTACATAAAGCTACAGAAAACGTCCCATGTCGGGGGACATCAAATATCTTTGTTGCTGATCTGTGAGGATTTTGTTGCTGCTGCGCGTGGAGTTGATCTAATCTACTCGACGCTAGTTTTGATCTTACGGTCTTGCATCTTTGCTTGACCGAAATTTCTTATTGCCACTGCTAGTACCGTGAAAGGTCGGGCCGACGAACGACTCGCCATCTAGTCGAGTCTTTATCAAGTGGTATTCAGAGCTAAGGTTGTTCACGGTATTGTGTTGATCAAGATGTCGACCTCGGTCAACAAGGAAGACGAGGTTGTTGCTAATTCTCAGGAAATTGTACGTCCAGTGTACGCGGATGATATTCCTCAAAATATTCGGGATGGTTTTGACCACACATGCAACTACATCAATCAATGTCATGATGCGCTCGGCAAAAGGATAGATGTCCTGATCACTCGGTTTGATGGTTTGGCAGATATCATCAATATGCCGGCATCGAATTCTGCACCACCACAGACTGCTCCGGCTGCTCCACTGCATTATGCACCACCAGCTCGCGACGGACATACCGGCGTGCATGATCGCCGTTTGGCGGCACACCCTCATGCTGGAGATGATGGTTTCGATGATGGCATTGACAATGCGGGGTACGTGCCACGACCACGACACTATGAGCCTCGTCCCGAAACATCCGTTCGTGGTGGAGTGCATGACCGAGTTGGTCAAGCTGTGCGTGTGCCTTTGGATGATGGAATTGGGTGCATAAAAATTTCAATCCCTTCGTTCTCCGGCAAGTGCGAACCAGAAGGCTATTTGGAGTGGGAGATGCGTGTTGATCAAATTTTTGATGCCCATCATTATAGCGAGGAGAAGAAAGTTCAACTTGCTGGAATTGAGTTCACCGGATACGCGCTAATTTGGTGGAATCAAATTTGTCGTTCAAGACATCGGCCGACGACTTGGCGAGGTATGAAAGAATTCATGAGGCGACGTTTTGTTCCTGAGCACTATAAAAGAGATATGTACAACAAGTTGCAGCGGCTCTCTCAAGGTAATATGAGTGTTGATGAATATTACAAGGAGATGGAATTGCTTATGATACGTACAGGGACAACGGAGGATCCGGAGGCGACTATGGCTCGTTTCTTTAACGGGCTAAATATCGAGGTGCAGGATCGTGTTGAGATGGTGGTCTACTACAACATACAAGATCTTGTGCATCAAGCTGTGCGTGCGGAACAACAGATTAAGCGACGCCAAGTCAACATTTTTCCCACTACCACTTTGAACACATGGCGACGCTCGTAGTATAAGAGTGAGGATGTCGGTCCTAGCTCCAGGGCGACATCATCAAATCGCTCTCATGGTTCCGTGCAAAAGGATGCTTCAAAATCAGGACTGTCGATGGTTGATTCTAGTGCACAGTCGACCGGACGCACTAGTGACATAGAGTGTTTCAAGTGTGGAGGAAGGGGACATATGAAGCGTGAATGTCCTAATGAGAAAAGAGTGTTGCTCACGAGAGATGGCTATGCATCCGCTAGTGATGAAGAGGCAGTTTCTGACACTTCTAGTGAAAAATCTGAAGATGTTAAAGATGTGGTTGCGAGTTTTGAAGCTGCTGAATCATATCCATCTTTGATGGTGCAACGGGTGCAAGAAGATCGCATTGAGGATAAGGGGCAGCGATGCAATATTTTTCAAACTCAATGCAAAATCAACAACACTAATTGTAAGTTGATCATAGATGGAGGAAGCTACACCAACGCAGTCAGTAAGGGATTGGTGGAAGCTTTGGGGTTACCTGCATGGAAGCACCCTCAGCCACACCGTGTTGAGTGGTTATATCAGTCTGGCAAACTGAAAGTTACTCACAAGGTGCGTGTCCGTGTTTTTCTGTTGGCGACTATATCGATACAATTATCTGTGATGTGTTGCCAATGGATGCATGTCATTTGTTACTGGGGAGACCATGGCAATATGACCGTTGTGCCACACACGAAGGCCGGTCCAACACTTACTCCTTTTGGGATGCTGGAAGACGACGTGTGTTGCGGACTATGTTTGCGGGAGAAATCAAAATAGATACAAATGTTTCACTGGAAAAGAAGGTCATGAAGTTTAGCGCAAAACCGAGGACGGTTTTGTTTCAAGGAGGAGGGGATGATGCGTCCACTACTACATTAGCAAAAGTTGATCAAGCTACAAATTCTAATATGAAAATGATGGGCGCCATAGCACATGAGATTCCACCGGCACATGAGATTCCACCGGAAGATGATGTGAAACCCAACTTCAGAACGCCTCCACAGCAAATTCTTATTGGATCGGCCCTCATCAATTATTATCCAGAGTCCTTGGAAATAAATCCCAGTGCACGACCCAGGAACCTATCCGAAAAGCATCAGGTTACCAAGATGTAGCTAGTATATTTTATGCGTGCGGCCTTCTAGTATTTAGTTAAGAAAACGTGTCAGAGTTGGTAAGTACTAGGACGTGCTAGTACGGAGTACTACTAGTTGTTAGGGGTTAAAGCGTTTTTAAATAGGGAAAGACCTTGCCGATTAGGCAAGTAACAGAGTCCTGGTCGGTTAGTACTTAGAGCCTGCGCGCTCCTTAAATAAAAGGATACGACCGTGTAACAAGATCAGATTGGTTTTTAGTCGTGAGTTACATAAAGCTACAGAAAACGTCCCATGTCGGGGGACATCAAATATCTTTGTTGCTGATCTGTGAGGATTTTGTTGCTGCTGCGCGTGGAGTTGATCTAATCTACTCGACGCTAGTTTTGATCTTACGGTCTTGCATCTTTGCTTGACCGAAATTTCTTATTGCCACTGCTAGTACCGTGAAAGGTCGGGCCGACGAACGACTCGCCATCTAGTCGAGTCTTTATCACATGTACCTTTCACACACGTAATCCAGTCGACCGCCTCCGGGCTCCGAGACGTAGGGTTGTTACTTCCTCCGAGAAGGGCCTGAACTCGTAAAACACTCGTGTGTACAACTGCTCCATAGCTAGGATCTTGCCTCTCCATACCTACCCCCCATTCTACTGTCAGACTTAGAACCACGACAGTTGACGCCCACCGTGGGGCCGGTGTCTTAGCGACTTGTTGGAGAAGTTGCAATCTTTTCAATTCCCATCATCATGGTTTCATGCGGATTTCTGGTTGAGGGCCGCGAGATCCGTCTCGGCGTGCTCACGTTTGTCGCCGACGACTCTGCCTGGCTGCAGGAGGCTCCGCTCGACGTGGATGCGCTCCCGGTCCGCGGAGCAACGCATTTTCGAGCATGCGTCCGCGGCGTCCTTCTGCGGCAACCGTCGACTCCATATCGGTCAGTTTTCGTGTCATCCTCCCTCCCAGCTTCCCGCCGGCGTAAGCGCTCCGGTCGGTCGAAGCTCCAGCGGTGGGTGAGGCACGCAGTGGCTCGCCAGTCGACCGCTGCCCAAGTCGCGGCAATCGAGCCCGACGAATCTCTCTATGGCATGTTCGACCTATCGAGTGGCTCCGCAGAGACTGCATCCGAATGCGACAACAGTGATCCGGCGGCGGAGGTCGTGATGGTCAACGGGCCGCACGTTCCTCCCGGCTTTCCTGGCGCCGAGGGAGGCAACGGCGGGGGCGATCCGTCGCACGACCATGAGGAGTACCGCCCCGAGCCCCTCGACTCGCAGCAGAGGGAAGAGCTTCGTCGCCGAAACATGGATGCGCTTCATACTCTGATCGTTGGAGAAACCCCTGAGGCCCGCGCCTTAGAAGACGCGCGCCTGGCCAACCTGGCTGAGCGCACTCGACTGGAGAACCTTCAGCGAGCACTCGACGAGCGCGCACGTCAACGGGTCCCGGACTCCGGTCGACGCCAACTCTTTAAACCTCCGACTCAGGTATACCGCACTCCAATCCAGAATTTGGCAGCTGCAACACGTATAGCAGAGTCGATTCAGCCTTCCCAGTCAAAGGCTGGCAGAGGCTTGATGCAGATCAGGGATTTGCTCCGGGCAGCTGGGGATCAGAATTCGGCTGTGTCACAGTCGTGGAACAGGATTCATAGCAGATCCATGGCGACGAATACTGTCCAGTCAGCTCATAGCCCCAGATCGCCCCCGAGGCGTGAAGGGCATGGCGACCGACACGATCAGTACAGGAACTATGAGCAGGATAATCACCGAGTCGATCGCAACAATCGACGTCGAGTGGCCACCCCTCCCTGGAGAGGTGGATCATATATGCCTCGACAGCAAGATGACAGACGCCAGTACAGTGGCGGACGAAGAATTCCAGTCGACCCTAGAGAACCAGGCTTTGACGCGAGATCCATCGTCGTTCAAGGTCTGGCCGACCGGAACAGAGCCCACAGAGAGGGTAATGAAGAGACATACCCACCAGTAGCCGAGTGCACATCTCCGGACCAGAGTGTTTCAGCAGAGCCATCAGAGCCGCGGTGATTCCTCCCAACTTCAGGTTGATGACTGGAGTCAGCAAGTTTAACGGTGAGTCCAAGCCCGACACTTGGCTTGAGGACTACCGAGTGGCTGTTCAGATCGGCGGTGGAAATGACGAGGTGGCCATGAAACATTTGCCTCTCATGTTGGAAGGGTCGGCCAGGGCATGGCTGAATCAGTTGACGCCCAACAGCATCTACACGTGGGAGGACCTCTCCCGGGTGTTTGTCAGGACATTCGAAGGAACGTGCAAGCGGCCAGCGGGACTGACAGAGCTGCAATCTTGTGTACAGAAGTCGAATGAGACTCTGAGAGATTACATCCAGAGGTGGATCACACTGCATCATACAGTAGAAAATGTATCCGATCACCAGGCGGTCTGCGCCTTCAAGGAGGGCATAAAGTACAGAGAGCTAAGCCTGAAATTCGGTCGAACCGGAGACATGTCTCTGAGTCGAATGATGGAAATAGCCACCAAATATGCCAATGGTGAGGAAGAGGATCGACTCCGGAGCGGCAAACACAAGTCAGTCGCCCAGGACACCGGAGGTGGAAATTCTAGTCGGAAGCAAAAGCGTAAAGCTGAGCCAGCCGCACCTGGAGAAACCTTGGCCCTGAACCAAGGAAAATTCAAAGGGAAACCCAAGGGGCCTTGGAACCCCAAGGAGGTAAAAGATAAGGAAGGAAATGCCATGTTGGATTTGCCATGTCACATCCACACCAAGAAGGATGAAGAGGGTAATTTCATCTACCCGAAGCATACCACTCGATAATGTCGACTCCTGATACAGCAGTTCCAAGGGAAGCAGTCCAAGGACAAAGAAAAAGAGTCGGACAAAGTTGAGGACAAGGAGGATAGTGACGGAGAATATCCGCAGGTCAATTCCACCTTGATGATTTTTGCCGATGTTGAGAGCAAAAACCGACTGAAAGTTATAAATCGAGTGGTGAACATGGCTGCTCCGTCAACACCCAATTATCTGAAGTGGTTTCAGACTGCCATTACGTTCGACCAATCTGATCACCCCACACACATAGCCACCCCTAGGAGGCAAGCGTTGGTGGTCGACCCGGTCGTTGAAGGCACTCGACTGACCAAAGTGTTGATGGATGGCGGCAACAGTTTGAATATACTGTATGCTGAGACACTGAAAGGGATGGGCATTCCGATGTCCAGACTGAGCATGAGCAATATGAGTTTTTATGGAGTCATTCCTGGCAAGAAGGCCGCGTCACTCGGTAAGATTGCTCTTGATGTAGTTTTTGGCGATTCAAAGAATTTCCGCAAAGAGAAGCTGACATTTGAGGTTGTGGATTTCTAGAGTGCCTATCATGCAATTTTGGGCAGACCAGCATATGCACGTTTTATGGCTCGACCTTGTTACGTGTACCTCAAACTAAAGATGCCAGGCCCTAAAGGCGTGATCACTGTCACTGGTAACCGCAAGAAGGCAGAAGAGTGCTTCCAGAAGGGCTCGAAGATCGCCGATGCTCAGATGTGGCAGAAGAGTGGCAGGAACACCAAATGAACACAGACCTGAGTGATTTGTTGCGAGCCAAGAAGCCTGCCACGGAATCAGGTTTCAGTCGTCCGGTGAGACAAAACCCGTTCACATCCACCCGACCGACCCAAATGCTGCTCCGACTCATATCTCCACAACACTCGACCCCAAATAGGAAGAATCGCTCATCCAGTTCCTCCGTGAGAACTGGGACATCTTCGCATGGAAACCTTCTGACATGCCGGGTGTACCCAGGGGACTGGCTGAGCATCGTCTGTGAGTCGACTCGAAGGCAAAACCTGTGAAGGAACATCTGCGACGGTCCGCTGTCCAGAAAAGAAAGGCCATTGGCGAAGAAGTGGCTCGGCTCCTAGCAGCAGAGTTTATCCAAGAGATTTACCACTCCGAGTGGCTCGCCAATGTCGTCATGGTCCCCAAAAAGGACAATTATATTCGCATGTGCATCGATTTCAAGCATATCAATCGGGCCTGCCCAAAAGATCATTTTCCTCTTCCCCGCATCGACCAAATAGTCGACTCGACTACGGGATGTGAGCGACTTTCTTTCTTGGACGCTTATTCCGGGTACCATCAGATCCGTCTGTTTGGACCCGATGAGATCAAAACGGCTTTCATCACCCCATTCGGGTGCTTCTGTTATGTCACCATGCCATTCGGCCTCAAGAATGCCGGAGCCACGTTCATGAGGATGATTCAGAAGTGTTTGCTCACTCAAATCAGTCGGAATGTGGAAGCGTACATGGATGACATTATGGTCAAGACACGGAAAGGTTTCGACCTGCTGATTGACCTAGCTAAAACATTTGCCAACCTCAGGAGGTATGATATCAAGCTTAATCCATCAAAATGCACATTCGGAGTTCCTGGCGAAAATTTACTCGGTTTTCTTGTTTCCGAACGGGGAATCGACGCTAACCCAGAAAAAGTTGGCACTATACTCTGAATGAAACGCCCCGTGCGTGTGCACGATGTCCAGAAACTTACTGGATGCTTGGCCGCATTAAGTCGATTCATCTCTCGCCTCGGTGAAAAGGCATTGCCTCTTTACCGACTGATGAAGAAGTCAGACAAGTTCGAGTGGACTCCAGAAGCTGATGCAGCGTTTGCAGAGTTAAAAACCCTGCTTTCCACCCAGCCGGTGCTTGCTGCCCCAATCAGCAAAGAGCCTTTGCTGCTTTACATTGCAGCCACAGGACAATTCGTTAGTACTGTACTTACGGTCGAGCGGGAAGAGGAAGGAAAAGCCTTCAAAGTTCAGCGCCCAGTGTATTACATTTCTGAAGTCCTGACCCCGTCCAAGCAACGATACCCTCATTATCATAAGCTTGTATATGGGATTTACATGACCACGAAGAAAGTTGCCCACTACTTCTCTGACCATATTATCACAGTCATCACCGACGCCCCCTTATCAGAGATTCTGCACAACAGAGACGCAACCAGTCGAGTGGCAAAATGGGCGATTGAACTTCTTCCCCTTGATATCATATTTGAGGCAAAGAAAGCTATCAAGTCCCAAGCAATAGCAGATTTCCTCGCCGAGTGGACTGAACAACAGTTACCAACCCAAGTTCACTCGGAGCACTGGACTATGTTCTTCGATGGCTCCAAAATGCTGAGTGGTTCCGGTGCCGGGGTGGTCTTGGTTTCCCCCCGAGGAGATAAGCTCAGATATGTACTCCAGATTCACTTTGATTCCTCCAACAATGAAGCAGAATACGAAGCACTCTTGTACGGGTTGCGTATGGCCATTTCATTCGGCGTCCGTCGCCTCATGGTTTACGGCGACTCGGACTTAGTGGTCAATCAAGTGATGAAGGAGTGGGACGTCAGAAGCCCAGCCATGACTGGATACTGCAATGCAGTCAGAAAGCTGGAGAAGAAATTTGAGGGATTAGAGCTCCATCACGTTCCCCGACTGAAAAATCAAGCAGCCGATGACTTGGCCAAGATAGGTTCCAAGAGGGAAGCTATTCCGAGTGACGTGTTCTTGGAGCATGTTCACACACCATCAGTTCAAGAAGATCCTTTCACCGAGGAAGCCCCACAGCCAAAAAGCGCCACAGATCCGACTGAAGTCAAGGTCCCAGTTGTGGTCGACTTGGTCATGGAAGTTCTGGTCATCACTCCCGATTGGACATTGCCCTATATCACCTATATTCTGAGAAAAGAGCTCCCCGAGAACGAAGAAGAGGCTCGGGAGATCGTCTGCCGATCCAAAGCCTTCACCATCATGAGGGGACAGTTATACAGGGAAAGTGCGACTGGAGTCAGCCAGAAATGCATAACACCAGAAGAAGGTCGAATGATTCTCACGACATCCACTCGGGGACCTGTGGCCATCATGCGTCTTCTCGGACCATCGTGGCTAAAGCATACCGAGCTGGTTTCTATTGGCCCAGAGCAAATGAGATGGCGAAAGAGATAGTCGACAAGTGTGAAGGATGTCAATTTTACTCCAATATGTCACACAAACCCGCCTCAGCCTTGAAGACCATTCCACTCGTCTGGCCTTTTGCTGTGTGGGGACTGGATATGGTTGGACCTCTGACGACAGGCAGAAACGGCTACACCCATGTGTTGGTAGCAGTCGACAAGTTCACTAAGTGGATCGAGGCTAAACCCATCAAGAATTTGGATGTCGGCACCGCCGTCAGCTTCATCAGGGAGTTGGTGTTCAGATATGGAGTTCCCCACAGTATCATCACGGACAATGGGTCAAACTTCGACTCCGAAGAGTTCAGAGCCTTCTGCGCATCTCAGGGTACACGAGTCGACTACGCTACAGTCGCTCAACCTCAGTCGAATGGACAAGCAGAACGAGCAAATGGCTTAATTCTCAAAGGACTGAAACCCCGACTGATGCGCGACCTCAAACACGCAGCTGGTGCATGGGTCGACGAACTTCCATCGGTGCTTTGGGGGTTAAGGACCATGCCAAATCGGTCGACTGGGAGGACTCTGTTCTTCTTGGTCTACGGAGCTGAAGCAGTCTTGCCGAGTGATCTGCTTCATAACGCGCCCCGAGTCGAACTTTACACCGAAGCTGAAGCAGAGCGAGCCCGACAGGACGCAGTCGATCTTCTAGAAGAAGAAAGAGAGATGGCCTTGATCCGATCGACCATTTACCAGCAGGACTTGCGTCGCTTCCATGCCAGAAATGTGAAGAGTCGAGCTTTCCAAGAGGGAGATTTAGTCCTCCGAGTGGATCAACAGAAACCACACAAGCTTGCTCCTACTTGGGAAGGTCCCTTCATCGTCACCAAGGTTCTTCATAATGGGGCGTACCACCTTTACAATGTCGAGCACCAGATCGACGAGCTCAGAGCATGGAACGCAGACTTACTCCACCCTTTCTACACTTAAGTTTTCCATTCGGATGAGTTGTAATAAAAGTACTCTTATAGTGTATTCATCAAAGTCAATAGTTTCATAATTTTCTTAGAAATTGTTATTGCTTTTGCTTTCATAAATCTGTCCCCCAGTGGGTGGCTTAGCTGCGAACCCGTTTTGCCTAAGCTTGTAAAAAATCCTGCCGAGTGGTAAGCCAGCCTTCCACTCGGAGGCTTGGCTGCGAATCCGTTTCGCCTAAGTTTTTGAAAATCCTACCGAGTGATAAGCCAGTCTTCCACTCGGAGGCTTAGCTGCAGTCCAAGTACTCGCCTAAGTAAACAAAATCCTACCGAGTGTTAAGCCAGTCTTCCACTCGGAGGCTTAGCTGCAGTCCAAGTACTCGCCTAAGTAAACAAAATCCTACCGAGTGGTAAGCCAGTCTTCCACTTGGAGGCTTAGCTGCAGTCCAAGTACTCGCCTAAGTAAACAAAATCCTACCGAGTGGTGAGCCAGTCTTCCACTCGAAGGCTTAGCTGCAGTCCAAGTACTCGCCTAAGTAAACAAAATC
>NC_041383.1:661256374-661262977 GCF_002162155.2 Triticum dicoccoides | reverse complement strand
TGGAGAGCAAACCTCCCACTCGGGGGCTTAGCTGCAGCCTAACGCTCGCCTAAGTTTCTAAAAAACCTACCGAGTGGAGAGCAAACCTCCCACTCGGGGGCTTAGCTGCAGCCCAGCGCTCGCCTAAGTTTCTAAAAAACCTACCGAGTGGAGAGCAAACCTCCCACTCGGGGGCTTAGCTGCAGCCCAACGCTCTCCTAAGTTTCTAAAATCCTACCGAGTGGAGAGCAAACCTCCCACTCGGGGGCTTAGCTGCAGCCTAGCGCTCGCCTAAGTTTCTAAAAAATCTACCGAGTGGAGAGCAAACCTCCCACTCGGGGGCTTAGCTGCAACTCAGCACTTGCCCGAGCATGACGAGCATAGGTCGACGACAATTTGTGCTCCACTCCTACCTGCAAAAGAGCATTACAGATGCTAGTATACACTCCAACCCAAAGAAGATGGTTGCTCAAAAGAAGCAAACATATTTCAAACGGCAAATCAAGTTCGGATAACGTCTTACGGACCTAGGAGTGCTCAGGCATCAAGCCTGTTAAAGTTTGGCGGTTACAAAAATCACTCGGCATTCTGAGGCAAATTCAAATCATCAAGCATAACAGTTTTTTACCCTTCCTGCGGAGGGCTGGAAGGCGCAACGAACTCGTCTAGGTCAATCCCATCTACAATCCGAGTGGCGGCCGTGATGAAGGTCTCCATGAAAGAACGGAAGTCATGCTTCCTAGTATTGGCCACCTTGAGAGACACCAGCTTGTCTTCTCTCGCTTCTTTGCAGTGGATGTGGACCAAGGACAGAGCGACGTCAGCACCGCACCGGGCAGAAGACTTCTTCCACTCTTGCACTCAACTCGGAATCTCGTTCAGTCGAGTCATTAGCGACTCAAGGTCGTTCTGAAGCGTTTCTTCTGGCCAGAGCGATGTGTCGATGCGCGATATAGCGGCCTTCAGTCTTGCAAGGTAATCGACCACTGCAGCAATGCGGGACTCGAGGCGGAGCACGTTCATAGCAGTTTCATCCTTCACTGGAGAATTGATGGGATCCAAGCCAGTCTCCACTCGACTAGTCTCCTCTTCAAAGTTTTGGCAGAATTCTGTGGACATGATTCAAGGATAAGCTAACCCCCCTACAGCAAGTCAGTAACTACCAATCGGAGATAAGAGGTTACCTTCGAGCATGAGGAACAGCTTTTTGGCGAGTCCTCCCAGATAAAGCTCCAAGTCATTCTTCTTTCCTACCAGTTCACCAGCTTTGTCGTCCAGGACCATATTGGCATTCCTCAGTCGAGTGACTTCTTGGTTGGCCACGTCAAGAGCGGCTTTCAGATTAGTGTTTTCTTCTTAAAGTTTGTTGACAGAAGCCAACTTCTCTTCTGCAAGCCTAGTCTTGTCTGCAGCCGTTTTCTGCGCCTCAGCAAGGTCAAGGTCCTTCTTCTTCAGAGCATCCCTCAGTTTTTCTGCGAAAATCACAATAAGATCAGATTCGGAGACAGGCAAGAAGCGAGGATAGTCGTCAAGATTCTCACCAAACATACCTTTTGCCTCCTCCTTCGCCTTCGTGAAGTTCTCTTGGACAAGCTTTTGGTCAAGCTCAAGCTGGATATACTTGTTCTCCAATTCGGTATAACGAGAAACAAGGTCACAAGATTTCTGCGAAAGTTCAGTCCACAAACATCAACGACAGATCACTTCCGAGTGACTAAAGGGAAAATCATACTATTTCTAAGACTACAGATGAATCTAACATTCAACTATAGTCTCGGGGACTACACCCAGTGGGTGCACTCAGCGTGCCCCCACTAGTTCTATCAGCTAGACTCAGAGTCGATCAGTCGACCGGAAGCAGTTAACTGTCAAATTTTTTTTCCAGACCATAGCCGATTGCCAGCAATCGACCACGGTCTCGGGAACTACACCCAGTGGGTGCACTTAGCGTGCCCCCACCAATTTCATTGTTTCACTCGACCATGGTCGCGTGAAACAAGTAAAGTGAGAAATCTCAAGACACAAAGACTATAGTCGACTGCCAGCAGTCCACTGTAGAATTGACACACCCACTCAGCGTGCCCCCACCAGTTTCATTGTTCCACTCGACCATGGTTGCGTGAAACAAGTAAAGTGAGAAATCTCAAGACACAAAAACTACAGTCGACTGCCAGCAGTCCACTGTAGAATTGACACACCCAGTGGGTGCATGACAAATATCAAGATTTCCAGTCGGTGTTCAACTAACCTGGACATTGCTCTGGAGAGCTGAGCCCGCGTCATAAGCTGCTTGGCTGGCGGTTCCGATCGCCTTCACGTGCTCCATCATAATCCCGGCCTGGCGTATGGCTTCCTTGGCAGCGCTTGCTTGGTCCTCCGGGACGTGGTAGGTGGAGAAGAGAGAAGGCAGGTCAGCACTCGACGACGAAGGGCGGGAAACCGTCAACGGCTCCGCAAAGGACACGGTAGCCTAAGCAACATTGCTCCCCTCGGGAATCTGTGGTCCAGGTGCTGACGTAACCTGCGCAGCCTTGCCAACAGTCGCCTTCCTTCTCCTCCTCTGCCTCAGCGGCGCTTCGTCGTCATCGTCAGGAAGATTGATGACAATGTTAGGCGGAGCTGCAGAAGAAGTTCAAAATCAAAAATAAAGATTCAATCGACCGAAAGCGAAACCGCGCAGATCATACCAGGCTGAGAAGTCGTAGCATCTTCCATTTCTTGATCCTCATGCCTGGCTGAAGTCTCAGAAGTAGCAACACTGCGATTTGCAAATATCAACCGGTCAGCGATTGAATCGACCAAGAATGGAAAACATGAGTTATGACCGTTACCCAGAGACAGTCGGAATCTCCATCCTGATCTTCGGTAGGGCTTTCGCCGGTTTTGACGGGGCCGCTCGGGGTTGCTTCGACGCCTTTTCAGTCAGCACCGGTGAAGTTGTCCGAGGACGTTTCGTCGACTGCCCAGCAGGCGCGACTACCTTGCCATGATCAGTCGCAGGGTCGTGGGCGAGCTTGGACCTCCTTTCGGAACGAGGAGGCGCAACTTCCTCCTCCTCTTCCTCCTCCTCTTCCTCTTCGTCAGAAGCTGCGTCTTCCTCACCCTCATCGGCGTCCGACTCCCACTCCTCTTGACTTTCGCCTCTGCTTCCTTCCTCCTCTTCGGCCTATGCCTGCGCCCCGTTGGGCATCGAGTACAACTTAGTGGTTTCCTAAAAGACAGCAAGCAAGACAAAGGTCAATCGACTGATTTATGATGAAACAGAATGGACGGAGCAATCGGAGGAAAATAGTCGTACCTTGTCCACCTCATAGGATTGGTCGAGTGGAACGATCCTCCTAGCTCCACGAGGTTTGTCCTTGTTCCCCGTGATGGCAGTCGTCCACCTCTCCAATGTTGCGTCGTCGACCTCCTCTGGGTGGACCCGACTGGTGTCTTCAGTACCAGAATATAGCCACATCGGGTGGCCCCGGTACTGGAGTGGTTGGATGCGCCGCCGAAGGAAAACCTCCAGAAGGTCCATGCCGGTCACGCCGTCACGAATCAACTGAACTACTCGCTCCATCAACATTTTCACTTGAGCCTTCTCCTCCGGAACTACTTTCAGAGAGGAGGGCTTGTTCACTCGACTCATAGAGAAGGGAGGGAGCCCGGTCGACTGCCCTGGCGTCGGCCGGTCTTGGCAGTAGAACCAGGTCGACTGCCACCCTCTGACCGACTCGGGAAGGGTCATAGCAGGGAAAGCGCTCTTACTCCTCATCTGGACCCCGAGACCCCCACACATTTGGATCACCTGGGTTCTCTCGTCATTGGGGCTGGCCTTTTTTACCGTCTGGGAACGACATGTGAATATATGTTTGAAGAGGCCCCAGTGCGGCCGACAACCCAAGAAATTCTCACACAAAGATACAAAGGCAGAGAGATAGGCGATGGAATTTGGGTTAAAATGGTGAAGCTGAGCTTCGAAGAAATTCAGAAATCCTCGGAAGAAAAGATGCGGCGGCAGAGAAAACCCTCGATCTACATGAGTCGCCAAGAGGACGCACTCACCCTCCTGAGGTTGCGGTTGCAACTCCGCCCCCAAAAGCCTCGCTGCTCCGTGCTCGATCAGCCCCTCATTGGCTAGGTCGTCGAGGTCCTTCTGGGTGATGGTCGAGGGGATCCAATCCCTTTGGATCCAACCCTCCGGCAGGCGAGACCGCGATGAGGATCCACCCCGACTGGGCGCTCTCCCCTTTGCTTGCGCTGTCGCCTTCTTCGCCCGCTCCAAAGCCGCCATCTTCTCCTTCACCATTGTCGCCGACGAAGCTGGAACGGAGCAGCGGCGCTGGGCAGTTCGCGAGCGCAGCAGATGAATCTGGAGACGAGGGAGGAGAAAATGAGGAGGCACTGTTCGGAAAACCTCCGCCTGGTTCCTTATATGGGGTCACTTCCGAGTGGCTGACGGGTAGGCCCAGGCAATCGTGTCAAATCCCGAAACAGTCGTGCACGTGATACGTGGCGAAAAAGGCGGCATGGGAATCGAGGCGTCCCTGCCTTATCCCATCCGAGTACCGCGGCCTTCTCCGCTTCACGCGCTTCCCAAAATTCGGATCCCACTAAATCCGCTAACCACAGGGCAACTTGTCAGACGGAAGATCTCCTGCGATCCGTCGCTCGGAAATCTCCAAGTTCATAAAGTTCACTCGACAGATATAAAGAATGGATCAAGGCGACTGAACGAAAGTTGACACCCTCACTTGAAAGTCATTGATCCAGAGCAAAAACACCTTTACAGTACCAGAAAGCAGGTCGGAAAGATTGCCAACTCCGTCCTCACTCAAACCTCGATCCATTCAGGGGCTACTGATGAAGTCATGTACCTAGGGTAGGGTTACGGACCTGTCCAAGGTACCCTCCCCAAGGGCATCTCTTAGAAGAAGCCGTCTTCCAGTCGACCAAGAGGGATTCCACTCGACCGGCTAGAAGACACTCGACGAACCTGAAGACACTCGACCATGAAGACTCACTCGACCATCAGGAGTTCAAGATCTACTCTCTATCCAAACGGTTTGTAATTAAGTAGTCTTTATGGCCATGATGACACTTTATGTAAGGCATTACCAGTAACGTCTGGCCTTAATGTACTTTAACCCTCCGCTACGTGGGCTGGCTGGGGTCTTGGCATCCTCTATATAAGCCACCCCCTTCCACTGGTAGAAGGGTTCGCACCCCTGTACCTTTCACACACGTAATCCAGTCGACCGCCTCCGGGCTCCGAGACGTAGGGCTGTTACTTCCTCCGAGAAGGGCCTGAACTCGTAAAACACTCGTGTGTACAACTGCTCCATAGCTAGGATCTTGCCTCTCCATACCTACCCCCCATTCTACTGTCAGACTTAGAACCACGACACTTCCCAAATTCCTAAGGCGGGAAAATAGCTGGTGCGCCAGCCAAGCGGCGGGCTGGCCGCCCGCCACCCACGCGCCGCGTGGCTCCCTTCGGCTGGAAGGGCCTGCCAGCCCACGCACGTGACGGGACGCCGCTGCAGGCCAGGGCCCACCGCTTCCGCGCCTCGGCCCGCGTGCGGATCTTTTGTGGCTCGAAACCGACCGCACGTCTTTCGGCGGCGGTTCTCACTCGCCATTAAGGCACGATAATCGCGGGTCGTTGGGGAGTGGGCGCAGTTAATCCAACGCCCACCCCCGCGCCTCGCCTCCTCGGCTTCACCGCGCGAGGCTATAAGTAGGGGCGGGGAGGGGGAGCAGCAGTTGTTCGCACGCTCGCCCCCGCCTCCTCCCTTTCCTTTCTCCCCGCGGTAGCCCTTCGCTGTGCTCCCGCTCCACCATTCCTTTCTTCTTCCCAGCGTGCCGCAGGCCTTCTTCCTCCGCGCCGGGCGCTCTCCACCGCCACGCTTGCCGTCATGGCTCCGACATCAAGCTCTTGGGATGGCTCCACCGTCCGTGACGACCACATTAATTTCCTCCGCAAGACGCGGCGGCTGCCTGGCGAGCATCTCGTGCGGGTCCGTCTTGCGTTGGCGAGGGAGGTTTCGCCGGCGCCAGAGGAAGGCGAGCGAGTGATCTTCTACTTGCACTGCCTGTGCGGTGTCGGCCTCCCCGCGAGCGGCTTCCGCACATTCCTCGATTTCTACCAACTTCAGCCGCACCACCTCACTGTTGGGGAACGTTGCAGAAAATTAAAATTTTTCCTACGGTTTCACCAAGATCCATCTATGAGTTCATCTAAGCAATGAGTCATGGGAGAGAGATTGCATCTACATACCACTTGTAGATCGCGTGCGGAAGCATTCAAGGGAATGGGGATGATGGAGTCGTACTCGCCGTGATCCAAATCACCGATGACCAAGTGCTGAACGGACAGCACCTCCGCGTTCAACACACGTACGGAACGGACGACGTCTCCTCCTTCTTGATCCAGCAAGGGGGAAGGAGAGGTTGAGGAAGAAGGCTCTAGCAGCAGCACGACGGCGTGATGATGGTGGAGAGGCAGTACTCCGACAGGGCTTCGCCAAGCACTCAACGGAGGAGGAGAGGTGTTGGGGAGGGGAGGGGCTGCGCCTTGGATCAGGTGTTCAGCCCTCCCCTCGCCCCTCTATTTATAGGGAAAGGGGGAAGGGGGCA
>NC_041383.1:661249183-661256210 GCF_002162155.2 Triticum dicoccoides | reverse complement strand
GGCCAGGGAGGGGGGCTTGCTCCCCAAGCAAGGGGGGCGCCCCCACTAGGGTTCCCCCTAACCCTAGGCGCATGGGCCCAAGGGGCGGGGGGCGCCCAGCCCACCAGGGGCTGGTTCCCAGCCCCTTGCGGCTCATGTGGCCCTCCGAGAGGGGTGGCCCCTCCCGGTGGACCCCCGGAACCCCTCCGGTGGCCCCGGTACAATACCGATATGCCCCCGAAACTTTTCGGTGTCCGTATGACAACTTCCCATATATAAATCTTCACCTCCGGACCATTCTGGGACTCCTCGTGATGTCCGGGATCTCATCCAGGACTCCGAACAACATTCGGTAATCACATACAAGTCTTCCTAATAACCCTAGCGTCACCGAACCTTAAGTGTGTAGACCCTACGGGTTTGGGAGACATGCAGACATGACCGAGACGGCTCTCCGGTCAATAACCAATAGCGGGATCTGGATACCCATGTTGGCTCCCACATGCTCCTCGATGATGTCATCGGATGAACCACGATGTCGAGGATTCAATCAACCCCGTATACTATTCCCTTTGTCAATCGGTACGTTACTTGCCCGAGACTCGATCGTCGGTATCCCAATACCTCGTTCAGTCTCGTTACCGGCAAGTCACTTTACTCGTACCGTAATGCATGATCCCGTGACCAGACACTTGGTCACTTTGAGCTCATAATGATGATGCACTACCGAGTGGGCCCAGTGATACCTCTCCGTCATACGGAGTGACAAATCCCAGTCTCGATCCGTGTCAACCCAACAGACACTTTCGGAGATACCTGTAGTGCACCTTTATAGTCACCCAGTTACGTTGTGACGTTTGGTACACCCAAAGCACTCCTACGGTATCCGGGAGTTACACGATCTCATGGTCTAAGGAAAAGATACTTGACATTGGAAAAGCTCTAGCAAAACGAACTACACGATCTTGTGCTATGCTTAGGATTGGGTCTTGTCCATCACGTCATTCTCCTAATGACGTGATCCCGTTGTCAATGACATCTAATGTCCATAGTCAGGAAACCATGACTATCTGTTGACCAACGAGCTAGTCAACTAGAGGCTTACTAGGGACGTATTGTGGTCTATGTATTCACACGTGTATTACGATTTCCGGATAATACAATTATAGCATGAATAAAACACAATTATCATGAACAAGGAAATATAATAATAATCCTTTTATTATTGCCTCTAGGGCATATTTCCAACAGTCTCCCACTTGCACTAGAGTCAATAATCTAGTTACATTGTGATGAATCGAACACCCATGGAATTTTGGTGTTGATCATGTTTTGCCCTAGGGAGAGGTTTAGTCAACGGATCTGCTACATTCAGGTCCGTGTGTACTTTACAAATATCTATGTCTCCATCTTGAACATTTTCACGAATGGAGTTGAAGCAACGCTTGATGTGCCTGGTCTTCTTGTGAAACCTGGTCTTCTTGGCAAGGGCAATAGCTCCAGTGTTGTCACAGAAGAGTTTGACCGGCCCCGACGCATTGGGTATGACTCCTAGGTCGGTGATGAACTCCCTCACCCAAATTGCTTCATGCGCTGCCTCCGAGGCTGCCATATACTCCGCTTCACATGTAGATCCCGCCACGACGCTCTGCTTTCAGCTGCACCAGATTACTGCTCCACCATTCAACATATACACGTATCCGGTTTGTGACTTAGAGTCATCCAGATCTGTGTCGAAGCTAGCGTCAACGTAACCCTTTACGACGAGCTCTTCGTCACCTCCATAAACGAGAAACATCTCCTTTGTCCTTTTCAGGTACTTCAAGATATTCTTGACCGCTGTCCAGTGTTCCTTGCCGGGATTACTTTGGTATCTTCCTACCAAACTTACGGCAAGGTTTACATCAGGTCTGGTACACAGCATGGCATACATAATAGATCCTATGGCTGAGGCATAGGGGATGACGCTCATCTCTTCTTTATCTTTTGCCGTGGTCGGGCATTGAGCCGAGCTCAATCTCACACCTTGCAGTACAGGCAAGAACCCTTTCTTGGACTGATCCATTCTGAACTTCTTCAAAATCTTATCAAGGTATGTGCTTTGTGAAAGACCTATGAGGCGTCTCGATCTATCCCTATAGATCTTGATGCCTAATATGTAAGCAGCTTCTCCAAGGTCCTTCATTGAAAAACACTTATTCAAGTAGGCCTTAATGTTGTCCAAGAATTCTATATCATTTCCCATCAAAACTATGTCATCTACATATAATATGAGAAATGCTACAGAGCTCCCACTCACTTTCTTGTAAACGCAGGCTTCTCCATAAGTCTGCATAAACCCAAACGCTTTGATCATCTCATCAAAGCGAATGTTCCAACTCCGAGATGCTTGCACCAGCCCATAAATGGATCGCTGGAGCCTGCATACTTTGTTAGCATTCTTAGGATCGACAAAACCCTCCGGCTGCATCATATACAGTTCTTCCTTAAGATGCCCGTTAAGGAATGCCGTTCTGACGTCCATCTGCCATATCTCATAATCATAGTATGCGGCAATTGCTAACATGATTCGGACGGACTTAAGCTTCGCTACGGGAGAGAAAGTCTCATCGTAGTCAATCCCTTGAACTTTCCGATAACCCTTAGCGACAAGTCGAGCTTTATAGATGGTGACATTACCATCCGCGTCCGTCTTCTTCTTAAAGATCCATTTATTTTCTATCGCTCGCCGATCATCGGGCAAGTCAGTCAAAGTCCATACTTTGTTTTCATACATGGATTCTATCTCGGATTTCATGGCTTCTAGCCATTTGTTGGAATCTGGGCCCGCCATCTCTTCTTCATAGTTCGAAGGTTCACCGTTGTCTAACAACGTGATTTCCAGGACAGGGTTGCCATACCACTTTGGTGTGGAACGTGTCCTTGTGGACCTACGAAGTTCAGTAGCAACTTGATCAGAAGTACCTTGATCATCATCATTAATTTCTTCTCCATTCGGTGTAGGCACCACAGGAACGTTTTCCTGAGCTGCACTACTTTCCGGTTCAAGAGGTAGTACTTCATCGAGTTCTACTTTCCTCCCACTTACTCCTTTCGAGAGAAACTCTTTTTCCAGAAAGGATCCGTTCTTGGCAACAAAGATCTTGCCTTCGGATCTTAAGTAGAAGGTATACCCAATGGTTTCCTTAGGGTATCCTATGAAGACGCATTTTTCCGACTTGGGTTCGAGCTTTTCAGGTTGAAGTTTCTTGACATAAGCATCGCATCCCCAAACTTTTAGAAACGACAGCTTAGGTTTCTTCCCAAACCATAATTCATACGGTGTCGTCTCAACTTATTTAGACGGTGCCCTATTTAAAGTGAATGTAGCTGTCTGTAGAGCATATCCCCAAAATGATAGCGGTAAATCGGTAAGAGACATCATAGATCGCACCATATCCAATAGAGTGCGATTACGACGTTCGGACACACCGTTACGCTGAGGTGTTCCAGGCGGCGTGAGTTGTGAAACGATTCCACATTTTCTTAATTGTGTACCAAATTCGTGACTTAAATATTCTCCTCCACGATCCGATCGTAAGAACTTTATCTTTCGGTCACGTTGATTCTCTACTTCATTCTAAAATTCCTTGAACTTTTCAAAGGTCTCAGACTTGTGTTTCATCAAGTAGACATACCCATATCTACTCAAGTCATCGGTGAGAGTGAGAACATAACGATATCCTCCGCGAGCCTCAACGCTCATTGGACCACACACATCAGTATGTATGATTTCCAATAAGTTGGTTGCTTGCTACATTGTTCCGGAGAACGGGGTCTTGGTCATTTTGCCCATGAGGCATGGTTCGCATGTGTCAAATGATTCATAATCTAGAGACTCTAAAAGTCCATCTGCATGGAGCTTCTTCATGCGCTTGACACCAATGTGACCAAGGCGGCAGTGCCACAAGTATGTGGGACTATCGTTATCAACTTTACATCTTTTGGTATTCACACTATGAATATGTGTAACATTACGTTCGAGATTCATTAAGAATAAACCATTGACCATCGGGGCATGACCATAAAACATATCTCTCATATAAATAGAACAACCATTATTCTTGGATTTAAATGAGTAGCCATCTCGTATTAAACGAGATCCAGATACAATGTTCATGCTCAAACTTGGCACTAAATAACAATTATTGAGGTTTAAAACTAATCTCGTAGGTAAATGTAGAGGTAGCGTGCCGACGGCGATCACATCGACCTTGGAACCATTCCCGACGCGCATCGTCACCTCGTCCTTCGCCAGTCTCCGCTTATTCTGCAGCTCCTGCTGTGAGTTACAAATGTGAGAAACGGCACCGGTATCAAATACCCAGGAGTTACTACGAGTACTGGTAAGGTACACATCAATTACATGTATATCAAATATACCTTTACTGTTGCCGGCCTTCTTGTCCGCTAAGTATTTGGGGCAGTTCCGCTTCTAGTGACCCTTCCCCTTGCAATAAAAGCACTCAGTCTCAGGCTTGGGTCCATTCTTTGACTTCTTCCCGGCAACTGGCTTACCGGGCGCGGCAACATCTTTGCCGTACTTCTTGAAGTTCTTCTTACCCTTGCCCTTCTTGAACTTAGTGGTCTTATTGACCATCAACACTTGATGTTCTTTCTTGATTTCAACCTCTGCTGACTTCAGCATTAAGAATACTTCAGGAATGGTCTTCACCATCCCCTGCATATTGTAGTTCAACACAAAGCTCTTGTAGCTCGGTGGGAGCGACTGAAGGATTCTGTCAATGACCGCCTCTTCCGGGAGGTTGATCTCCCAGCTGAGTCAAGCGGTTGTGCAACCCAGACATCTTGAGTATGTGCTCACTGACAGAACTATTTTCCTCCATCTTATAGCTGAAGAACTTGTCGCAGACTTCATATCTCTCGACCCGGGCATGAGCTTGGAAAACCATTTTCAGCTCCTCGAACATCTCATATGCTCCGTGCTTCTCAAAATTCTTTTGGAGCCCCGGTTCTAAGCTGTAAAGCATGCCGCACTGAACGAGGGAGTAATCATCAGCACGTGATTGCCAAGTGTTCATAACGTCTTGGTTCTCTGGGATGGGTGCTTCACCTAGCGGTGCATCTAGGACATAATCTTTCTTGGCTGCTATGAGGATGATCCTCAGGTTCCGGACCTAGTCCGAATAGTTGCTGCCATCATCTTTCAGCTTGGTTTTCTCTAGGAACGCGTTGAAGTTCATGTTGACATGAGCGTTGGCCATTTGATCTACAAGACATATTTTTGCAAAAGTTTTAGACTAAGTTCATGATAATTAAGTTCATCTAATCAAATTATTTAATGAACTCCCACTCAGATTAGACATCCCTCTAGTCATCTAAGTGTTACAGGATCCGAGTCGACTAGGCCGTGTCCGATCATCACGTGAGACGGACTAGTCATCATCGGTGAACATCTCCATGTTGATCGTATCTTCCATACGACTCATGTTCGACCTTTCGGTCTCTGTGTTCCGAGGCCATGTCTGTACATGCTAGGCTCGTCAAGTTAACCCTAAGTGTTCTGCATGTGTAAATCTATCTTACACCCGTTGTATGTGAACGTAAGGATCTATCACACCCGATCATCACGTGGTGCTTCAAAACGACGAACTTTAGCAACAGTGCACAGTTAGGGGGAACACTTTCTTGAAATTATTATAAGGGATCATCTTATTTACTACCGCCGTTCTAAGTAAACAAGATGCATAAAACATAGTAAACATCACATGCAATTATATAGTAGTGACATGATATGGCCAATATCATATAGCTCCTTCGATCTCCATCTTCGGGGCTCCATGATCATCTTCGTCACCGGCATGACACCATGATCTCCATCATCATGATCTCCATCATTGTGTCTTCATGAAGTTGTCACGCCAACGACTACTTCTACTTCTATGGCTAACGCGTTTAGCAATAAAGTAAAGTAATTTACATGGCGTTCTTCAATGACACGCAGGTCATACAAAAAATAAAGGCAACTCCTATGGCTCCTGCCAGTTGTCATACTCATCGACATGCAAGTCATGATTCCTATTACAAGAACATGATCTCATACATCACAATATATCATTCATCATTCATCACAACTTCTGGCCATATCACATCACATGACAATTGCTGCAAAAACAAGTTAGACGTCCTCTAATTGTTGTTGCATCTTTTACATGGCTGCAATTGGGTTCTAGCAAGAATGTTTTCTTACCTACGAATAACCACAACGTGATTTTGTCAACTTCTATTTACCCTTCATAAGGACCCTTTTCATCTAATCCGCTCCAACTAAAGTAGGAGAGACAGACACCCGCTAGCCACCTTATGCAACTAGTGCATGTCAGTCGGTGGAACCTGTCTCACGTAAGCGTACGTGTAAGGTCAGTCCGGGCCACTTCATCCCACAATACCGCTGAAGCAAGAAAAGACTAGTAGCAGCAAGCAAGTTGACAAGATCTACGCCCACAACAAAATTGTGTTCTACTCGTGCAATAGAGAACTACGCATAAACCTGGCTCTTGATGCCACTGTTGGGGAACGTTGCAGAAAATTAAAAATTTTCCTACGGTTTCACCAAGATCCATCTATGAGTTCATCTAAGCAACGAGTCATGGGAGAGAGATTGCATCTACATACCACTTGTAGATCGCGTGCGAAAGCGTTCAAGGGAACGGGGATGATGGAGTCGTACTCGCCGTGATCCAAATCACCGATGACCAAGTGCTGAACGGACAGCACCTCCGCGTTCAACACACGTACGGAACGGACGACGTCTCCTCCTTGATCCAGCAAGGGGGAAGGAGAGGTTGAGGAAGAAGGCTCTAGCAGCAGCACGACGGCGTGATGATGGTGGAGAGGCAGTACTCCGACAGGGCTTCGCCAAGCACTCAACCGAGGAGGAGAGGTGTTGGGGAGGGGAGGGGCTGCGCCTTGGATCAGGTGTTCAACCCTCCCCTCGCCCCTCTATTTATAGGGAAAGGGGGAAGGGGGCAGGCCCCCTCTAGATGAG
>NC_041383.1:661235625-661248850 GCF_002162155.2 Triticum dicoccoides | reverse complement strand
GGCGGCCAGGGAGGGGGGCTTGCCCCCCAAGCAACGGGGGCGCCCCCACTAGGGTTCCCCCCCAACCCTAGGCGCATGGGCCCAAGGGGGGGCGCCCAGCCCACGAGGGGCTGGTTCCCTGCCCCTTGCGGCTCATGTGGCCCTCCGAGAGGGGTGGCCCCTCCCGGTGGACCCCCGGAACCCCTCCGGTGGCCCCGGTACAATACCGATATGCCCGCGAAACTTTCCGGTATCCGTATGACAACTTCCCATATATAAATCTTCACCTCCGGACCATTTCGGGACTCCTCGTGATGTCCTGGATCTCATCCGGGACTCCGAACAACATTCGGTAATCACATACAAGTCTTCCTAATAACCCTAGCGTCACCGAACCTTAAGTGTGTAGACCCTACGAGTTCGGGAGACATGCAGACATGACCGAGACGGCTCTTCGGTCAATAACCAACAGCGGGATCTGGATACCCATGTTGGCTCCCACATGCTCCTCGATGATGTCATCGGATGAACCACGATGTCGAGGATTCAATCAACCCCGTATACTATTCCCTTTGTCAATCGGTACATTACTTGCCCGAGACTCGATCGTCGGTATCCCAATACCTCGTTCAGTCTCGTTACCGGCAAGTCACTTTACTCGTACCGTAATGCATGATCCCGTGACCAGATACTTGGTCACTTTGAGCTCATAATGATGATGCACTACCGAGTGGGCCCAGTGATACCTCTCCGTCACACGGAGTGACAAATCCCAGTCTCGATCCGTGTCAACCCAACAGACACTTTCGGAGATACCTGTAGTGCACCTTTATAGTCACCCAGTTACGTTGTGACATCTGGTACACCCAAAGCACTCCTACGGTATCCGGGAGTTACATGATCTCATGGTCTAAGGAAAAGATACTTGACATTGGAAAAGCTCTAGCAAAACGAACTACACGATCTTGTGCTATGCTTAGGATTGGGTCTTGTCCATCACGTCATTCTCCTAATGACGTGATCCCGTTGTCAATGACATCTAATGTACATATTCAGGAAACCATGACTATCTGTTGACCAACGAGCTAGTCAACTAGAGGCTTACTAGGGACGTATTGTGGTCTATGTATTCACACGTGTATTATGATTTCCGGATAATACAATTATAGCATGAATAAAATACAATTATCATGAACAAGGAAATATAATAATAATCCTTTTATTATTGCCTCTAGGGCATATTTCCAACACTCACCCCCAACACGGTGGTGCTGTCGGCCTTCATCTCATTGTGCGAGGGTTTCCTCAGCGTCCTCCCCACCATCGAGCTCTGGAGGAGCTCTTCCAATCCAAGCTCGGTACGGTCGTCGCGGGCGTGCCGGCTCTGTGCAGCGCCTTCATCGCCATAAGGAGGTCCATCGCCGACAACCCCTTCCCTTCTATCGCGCTGATCCAGTCGGTGAAGCTCTGGCAATGTTCTTACTTTTAGGTGAAGAACGTTGCCCCGAACGGCGATTATGTCAATTTGCCGGCTTACGTGGCCGGCCCGCCGGCTGCGAGGCCGGCTTCATGGTCCTACCAGTCCAGGTCGCTAACGCCGGCTGGAGCCGGTGCCACCGCCCGGCTTCGGGTGCTGGTCCAGTCGGAGTTCCTGACCGGGCCCGACTTGATCGCCGCCTTCATCGAGCGCCGGGTTCTCCCGCTTCAGGGCCGCCCTCATCTGATATGTCAGATGAGCGGCCGCTTTGACCCGAGCTGGCTCAGCACCAGGGAGATGCCTCACGAAGAGGTGTCATACATGGTGAACTACATCGCCAACTGCAAGCTCACCGAGGACTGGCAATATGGCAAGGCGCCGTACTCTCGCGCCAATCCACCACCCTTGGTAAATTTTCTTTCTTTCTTTGTTGCCCAATTTTCTTTTCTGGCCGACTCTTGACTAGTTGGTCTGTCTTCAATCAGAATCCTCTTCTTCATCCTTCGGTCGGGACCGCGGGGCCAGAGTGCGAGTTTGCCCCCGACCACGAGGCGGACGACTCCGAGGACGCCGACTTGGGGCGGCCGCATTGGACGCCGCCGCCGCGGGGGGCGGCGGCGAGATAGGCGGCTCCGGCTTCACCGTCGGCTTTGACGACTGGCCCGATGATGACGAGGCCGATCCTATTCCGTGCCGCCAGCCGGTGACCGACCCCCAAGGCGCCGGCCCATCCGGCGGGCCGACCGCGTGAGGCGGTGCACAGAAGCGCCGAGCGGCGCTGACTCTCATCGGAGGCCGGCGAAGAAGCCTAAGGGATCGGCGGCGGCGACCAAACAGGACGAGGCGGCCGTGAAGGCTGCCCGCTTCCGCAATGTGGTGAAGCAGCCGCAGGCGGTCTCGGCGTAAGTCTTGGCCCTTACGCACTTTTTCTTTCTTTCTTTAGTCGATGTTCTTCTAAGCCCTTTCTCTGTTTTGCCAACCAGGGCCCCGCTTTCTCTTGAGCGGACTACCGCCGCCTCCATAGTCGGCGAAGCGGGAGGATCTACGGGCTCCCGTAGCATAGACCCCCGCGCCGAGCTTCAGACGGCGACGGAGCGGAACACGCGGGAGGAGCGGGAGGCGGAGGAGTGAAGGGCAGACGCCGCCAGGTCGGCCCAGGAGGCGACGACGGAGTCGGCCGAGGCGCACTCCGACGTAGCAGCTAGGGCCCGGGCGGAAGCCGAGGCCGGAGAGAGGGCGGCGGAGGCCCTGCGTGGCCAGCCTCCGCAACTTGTCATCCCCCTCTGCTCCGCGCTCCTGGGCGTCCCGGTGCCCCCGACGGAGGAAATCGACCACGACCCGCCGGTGATGGAGAGGGGGGCGATGTAGTCGTCCCGGAGGGAGAAGTGGTGCCGCCTCCGTCGGCCGGGACTGGCCAAGGCGGCCAGCCCGAGGTGCCGCCTGAGCAGCCAGCGGGAGGAGAGCCGACTGGAATGGCGGACCTTGTTGTCCTGTCGCCGACTCGCCGGCGCGCGGGGAAGGCGGCTTCAGAGCCGGATCCGCAGAGGGCGGCCGGCTCCAGCTCATTGTCGCATGATTTGGAGTTGGCCACAGCTAGCTCGTCGGGATGGACTCCGAGCGGTGGGACGGCCGCGCTGAACTTGGCGGCGCAAGATGTTCGCAGTCGGCTTCAGGCTCAAGCCTCCACGCTGCAGCAATGTACCCGAGAGTTTCTTGCGACCCGGACGGTCGTTCGGGTGAGTTTTTCTTGCTCATGATTTTTTCCGTGGGGGCGCGTCAGTGCACCCACTGGGTGTAGTCCCCGAGTTCCGAGTCGGCTGCTGAGCAGGCGGCTTGGAACTTCTTTGAAGACTTTGCCTTACTGATTTGCTTTTGCCTTCGCAGGATTATCACAACCTCCACGCCGCTACCTTCAACTCCCAGGTCCGGGAGGCAAATCAAAGGACCGCCGATCTGACGGAGAGCCGTCGTGAGTGTCTTTGTCTCTTTATCTCATGTGGGGGCGCGTCAGCGCACCCACTGGGTGTAGTCCCCGAAATTCGGGCCGACTGCTGAGCAGTCGGGTCGGATCTTTCTTGCCGACCTCTTTCTTAACTTTTTCCTTCCATGTTGGCAGGAGCCAACGCCGACTTGAGGCAGCAGCTGGGTGTGGCCCAGACGGCCCTTCGCACCAAGGAGGGCGAGCTCAGTGCTCAGGCTCTGGAGCGTGATTGCCTGGCCAAGAGACTGGCCGACCAGGAGGAAAGCCACAGGGTGGCCCTGAAGGCGGCGCAGGACAGTGATGCCGCCCTCAAAGCCGAATACGAGACCGAGGCGGCGAGCTGGGCCGAGGCAAGGAAAGCTCTGAGCGAAGGCTACGGCCGAGTCGAGGATTTGTTTGACGGTAGGCCGCCTTCTTCTTCACTTTTTGCTTGTTCCTTGTAGGCCAGTTTGTCTTCTGACTTGCTCTGTTTCTTTCTTCTTTGTGAAGAGTACTTTCCTGGCTATTCTGGCGCCGCCAACCAAGCCATCGAAGCTCATCGCGAGGCCCGGCGGCAGGCTGGGGTTGAGATCGCGCCGGGTGCCAACCGGTCGCTTGAGGAGTAGCTTCTGGCGGTCCAGGCCCGCCTTCAGCCGGCCTACCGCATGCTCCGCCGGCTTCAGCATGCCGGGGCACAGGTGCTGGCCGCCCTCTGGCCTGGCGAAGTAATTCCTCGCACCCCCAGCCGTACCGCCGACTGGCTGGAGGTAGCCGTCGGCCGCCTTGAGGCCTGGAAGGCTTCAGCAGCTCGATTCGACGCCCGCCGGGCACTAGAGTTCGTCCGGGCTTGGTACCCTGGTCTGAACTTGGACCAACTGCGCACCTGGCGGCAGGCTGACGAGGAGCTGGAGGCGGTGCAGCCGGCTATCATCTAGCGCGCCTCGGCGATCACCGACTTCACCAACACCATCGCTTTTGCTCCTGAGGTGAACAAGGACGGAGTCGCGCAGCTGGAGGAATGGTTCGGGCTGAACCCGGCCGATGGTGAAGACTCGACGGAGGAGATTGACTCCAGCGATGAGGGCGAAGAGGAGGAGGAGGAAGACGGTGAAGACACTATGCCGGATGTTGGAGCAGCCAGCCAGCCTCAGCCTGACCGTGCCTCCAGCAACGAGGCACGCGCGAATGCCCCGCCAGCTGCCGGTGATGACCAGGCCGAGACTCGCCAGCCGGCCACTCCTCCAGCCGACACCGTCGTCTCAACCAATCTTCCTGACGCTCTGGGCGCTCCCTTGGCTTGATTCACTGTTTTTATTTTCCTGCTCGACACTCTTTGAACAGATTTGTTATCTTTGCGCAATTCCACCCACTGGGGTGTATTCAAACTTCGTTGAATGCCGGCCTCTCAAAGGCCTTTTGTGTAAATATTGTTATGTATGAGCTTGGCTTCCATTCCTACTTGCTTTTTATCTCTCGGCTTTTTTCCTTTGCCGCCTTCCCTTGGGTGCCGCCTTCCCAGCCGCACAGCTGCTCTGCAGTCTGTGGCTGGGTAAGGAGTTCAGCCGTCTGGGAAGGCAAGTACTCAAGCTTTCTTAGATTGTAGCAGAGTAGGAAAGGAAGCCAGCCAGCCGACTACTTTAACAGCCGGTTGGCGAGGGGGAAACCGGCTTGTGTTATGTAAGTTCGTTAGTCCTTAGCCGTTTTTCATGTGGGCATCCTTTCCGCCTTCAACTCTCGCTAGTCGGCAGTCGATTCTTCGAGCTGTGCCTTTCACAAGAGAGGGCTTGGGTGTCGGCACATTACTTGTCTGACTGCAGGTAGAACTTGGACATAACTCAAGGCGGCAAGTCCCCGGGCCGACTAGTCGGACCCGGTGTCGGACGGAGAAAATAAATGCGATGGGGCAACCATGGGTATGATACCCGACATACATAGATAAAATAGGATAGTCCCCGAGAACTCCTCGGGGGGCCCGTTGTCTGATACTTAATACAAAAGGTAGCGTGATACATACTGCATTTCAACTGTAAAATCTTCGAAGAAGATTAGCGTTCCATGGGCGCTCCGACTCCTTGCCGGAGTCGTCTCTCTTGCGTGCCTTCGGCTTCTGTGCGTCGATTAAGTAATAGGAGTCATTTCCCAGAGCCCGGCTGATGACGAAGGGGCCTTCCCAAGGTGCTGAGAGCTTGTGCTGGCTGGCTGTTCGCTGTATCAGCCGGAGCACAAGGTCTCCCTCTTGGAAGGATCTTGGCTTCACCCTTCGGCTGTGGTAACGGCGCAGACCTTGCTGGTAGATGGCGGACCGGCTAAGGGCTAATAGTCGGCTTTCTTCCAGCAAGTCGACGCCGTCTTCTCTTGCTTCTTTAGCCTCCTCCTCCGTGTACATGGTGACCCGAGGTGAGTCGAATTCGATGTCAGTTGGGATGACAGCCTCGACACCATATACAAGGAAGAAAGGGGTGAAGCCGATTGACTTGTTTGGGGTAGTGTGCAGACTCCAGAGGACGGCTGGCAGCTCGTCGAGCCAGCAGCCGGCCGACCGCTCCAGCGGCACGACCAGTCGGGGCTTGATGCCGGAGAGGACGAGGCCGTTTGCTCGCTCGACTTGGCCGTTTGACTGCAGGTGGGCAATGGATGCTAAGTCCAGTCGGATGCCCTGTGTCGCGCAGAAACATGTCAGTGCTCCCTTGGCAAAATTTGTGCCATTGTCGGTGATGATGCTGTGTGGCACGCCATACCGAGTTGTGATATCCGCAATGAATGTTACGTCAGTTGGCCCATTCAGTTTCTTGATCGGCTTTGCTTCAATCCACTTGGTAAATTTGTCCATGGCGACAAGCAGATGTGTCATGCCGCCGCGCGCCATCTTGAATGGGCCGACCATGTCCAGCCCCCAGATGGCAAAGGGCCAAGTGATGGGGATGGTCTTAAGTGCAGAAGCCGGCAGGTGTTGCTTGGAGCCGAAGAATTGGCACCCTTTGCTGTGTTTGACTAGTTTCTTGGCGTCCTCCAGAGCAGTCGGCCAGAAGAATCCATGGCGGAATTCTTTGGCGACGAGCACCCTAGAGGCGGCATGGTGGCCGCATTCACCTTGGTGGATGTCTTCGAGGATTGCTATGCCTTTCTCTGGCTCGACGCAGCACTGGAAGACTCCGGTAGCACTGCGCCTGACTAGCTCTTTGTTCGTTATTGTGTAAGCTCCGGCTCGGTGTTGGACTTGTCTTGCCGAGATCTCGTCAATCGGTAGCTCTCCATTTACCTGGAAACGGAGGATGGGCTGGGCCCATGATGGGGCTGTGATTTCTTCGACTGCCAGAACGGCTACTGCAACCAGGGTGGGCGGGCTGGGTTGTGAGGAGTTGGAGTCGGCCTCCGCCTGCTGTGTTGCTGCAGTCCCCTGGCCGGGTTCGACTATGGCAGTCCCCGAGCCGGCTGCCGAAGTCCCCAGGCCGCCTGCCTGGTCCCCGAAGTCGGATCCGACTACGTCGGGGTCAGGCGGCACGAAGATGGAACTGGATTCCGGAGACGGCTTGGCAAATGGCTTGAGGAGGCGTTGGAGGGCGACGCCGGTTGGTATAGCTTGCCGGGTGGAGCCTATTCGTGCCAGGGCATCTGCTTGCTCATTGTCGGCCCGTGGCATGTGAAGGAACTCGCACCCCTCGAAATATCCGCTGAGCTGCTGGACAAGGAAACGGTAGCCTACCATGTTCGCGTCCTTGGCATCCCAGTCGCCGGATGATTGAAGAACCACTAAGTCCGAGTCGCCATAACACAGGATCCGGCGGATGCCGAGTTCCTTGGCTAGCCGGAGCCCATGTATGAGCGCCTCGTACTCGGCCACATTGTTGGAGGTGGCAAAGTGGATTTGCAGTGTGTATTTGAGCTTGTCGCCCTTGGGAGAGGTGAGGACGATGCTGGCTCCCAAGCCGGTGCGCATCTTGGATCCGTCAAAGTGCATCCGCCAATGAGTGGAGTCGGGGGCCGGTGGCAGGTACTGGGTCTCGGCCCAGTCGACGAGGAAGTCGGACAATGCTTGGGACTTGACGGCGGTGCGGGGCTGATAGTAGACTGTGTAAGGAGCCAGCGTGATGGCCCATTTCGCCACTCGGCCGGATGCATCCCGGCTGCCTATGATCTCGGCAAGCGGGGCAGTGCATACGACCGTGATGGGATGTTCTTGAAAGTAGGGCTTGAGTTTCTTGGAGGCGAAGTACACACCATAGCACATTTTCTGATAGCGCGGGTAGTTCTGTTTTGAGGCGGACAGTACTTCGCTCAAATAATGTACCGGCCTCTGGACTAGCTGAGCCCGGCGTTCTTCGGGACGCTGGACCATGATGACCGTGCTGACCACCCGGCTGGTAGCGGCGATGTAGAGGAGCATGGGCTCCTTCTCAGTTGAGGCCGCCAACACATGTGGTGTGGACAACATCTTCTTCGGCTCGTGGAAAGCTTGGTCCGCCTGGTCATTCCACTCAAAGTGAGTGGACTTCTTCATGAGTCGATAAAGGGGGAGAGCCTTCTCTCCGAGTCGGCTCATGAAGCGGTTCAAAGACGCCAAGCATCCGGTGAATTTTTGGACGTCTCGCAGCTTGGTAGGGACCTTCATTCTCTCTATAGCCTTGATCTTCACTGGGTTGCACTCGATGCCGCGTTCGGAGACTAGAAAGCCCAGAAGCTGGCCGGCTGGTAACCCGAACACGCATTTCTCCGGGTTGAGCTTGATCTGAAACCGGCGCAGATTCTCAAAGGTCTCCTTGAGGTCTTCCAGCAGGGTGCCACGCTTCTCCGTCTTCACCACGACATTGTCTACGTAGACGTGGGCATTTCTGCCGAGTTGCTTGAGGAGACATTTCTGCATGCAACGCTGAAAAGGTGGCACCGGCATTTCTCAAGCCGAATGTCATAGTCAGGTAACAGAAAGCTCCAAATGGGATGATGAAGGCGGTCTTCAAGCGATCTGCCGGGTTCAACTTTATCTGGTGGTAGCCTAAGTAAGCATCCAAGAAACTCAACAGCTCGCATCCGGCTGTGGAGTCTATCACTTGGTCGATCCTTGGTAGGGCGAACGGATCTTTAGGGCAGGCTTTGTTGAGGCTGGTGTAGTCGATGCACATGCGCCACTGCTTGTTCTTTTTCAACACGAGGACCGGGTTGGCAAGCCATTCTGGAAAGAACACTTCCATAATGAAGCCGGCTGCCAGAAGCCGGGCTATTTCTTCTCTGACTACTCTTCTCTTCTCTTCCGACAAGCAGCGCAAGGGCTGCCTGACCGGCTTTGCATCAGATCGGACGTGTAGTTTGTGCTCGGCGAAATCTGTCGGAACGCCTGGCATGTCTTTGGGGGACCATGCAAAGACGTCCCGATTCTCACGGAGGAAATCGACGAGCTCGCTTTCCTATTTGCTGTCAAGGCCTATGCCTATGACAGCGTGCCTCTCCGGGTGCTCCGGGTCCAGAGGTATCTTCTTTGTCTCCTTGGCTGGCTGGAAAGAACCTTGAGCTTCACATTCTTTGGGGTCAGGGGACAAGGCCGGCTGCTTGCCAGCCAAGGTCACAATTCGATCCAGCATCTTCTTCTCTTCGGCGATCACGAGGGACTCGGCCAGCCGACTGCTGGCTGCTGCACACTCAGAGGACTTCTTATAGTCTCCGGCTATGGTGATAATGCCCTTGGAACTCGGCATTTTCATCTTGAGGTAGGCGTAGTGGGGCACAACCTTAAACTTGGCCAACGCTGGTCGGCCAAGCAATGCATGGTACGGGCTCTCCAAATCCACTACCTCGAACCATATTGCCTCTCGGCGGAAATGATCCTTGTCCCCAAAGAGGACATCCATCTTGATCTTGCCGATTGGTGAGCAGGACATGCCAGGTACGATGCCGTGGAACATAGTACGGCTTGGCATGAGTTGCTTCGGCTTGATGTTGAGCTTCTCCATTGTATCTCGGTACAGTATGTTGATACTGCTCCCGCCGTCTATCAGCACGCTGGAGAATCGGGCGGTATGCCTCTCTGTCGCCAGGGTGGCATCCAGAACTAGGGCATAGGAGCCAGGAGACGGCATCACCTCTGGGTGGTCGTCCCGGCTCCAGATGATGGGGTTCTCTGACCAGTGCATGAACTCAGGGTTACTGGAGGCGACCGCGTTGACTTCTTGCTGCTGTCGGCGCTGGCTGCACCGATCTTCTGTCTGGCCGGTGAACACGACGTAGGCGGCTTGCTCGTCGGAGAACTCGTCTTGGATGGCTCCGACTGCAGGCCGAGCAGCCGGCTGCTGCGGGGCAGGAGGCGGCTGGCCTGCAGGTGGAGGCGGCAACAGCCCCTCGCCCTTGGAGATTCGGGTGAGCCAATGACATTTCCGTGTTGTATGGTTGGACGGCTTCACGCCGCTGTGGAACTTGCAGGGGGCGTCGAGGGTTTGCTCGTAGGAGAAAGCCGGCTGCCAAGCCGGCCTACCGCCCTTCTGCTTCTTCGGAGCCGGCCGTCCCTCAGGCTGCTCTTCTTCGATCGTGGCCACCTGTCGACTGGTGGAAGGCGGCATAGGGGCCTTGCGCTTGTGGTCGTTTTGATACGGGCGTCGGCTTGATTCTCCGGCCGGCGTCTTGGGAGCCGGCGTCAGCACTTTTCTGGAGGTGTCTACCCGGAGCTCGGTCTTCATTGATGAGTCGGCCGTGGCATACTTGTCCGCAATGATCAGTAGCTCATCAAGTTGCCGGCTCGTCGCAGAGGAGTCGGTGCTTGAGGAGTGTGCCCGCACGGCACCCGGCGGTGAAGTACTCTATGGCCTGGACCTCGTGCACCCCTTCGCAAGAGTTGTGGAGCTCGGCCCAACGCGTGAGGTAGTCACAGGTTGATTCGCTGGGCCCTTGTACACACAAGGAGAGCTGTCGGGGCTTGGGAGCCCGCTTGTAGGTGCTGGTGAAGTTGCGTATGAAGGCTTCGGTGAAGTCTAGCCAGCTGTTGATGCTGTAAGGCTTGAGGCTGTTGAGCCAGGTGCGCGTCGTGCCTTGGAGCATCATGGGGACATATTTCACGGCAACGCGTCGATTGCCATTCGCTATGCGAACGGCGGTGGAGTAGTCGATCAACCAGTCTTCCGGCTTCACGGAGCCGTTGTACTTGGGCGTGTCTCTTGGGAGCGAGAACCCTTTGGGAAAGGGCTCGTCGCGGATGCGGGGGCCGAAACAAGGCGGGCCGACATCATCTTCTTCCTCCAGGGCCAGGGATCGCGCTAGGCGGTCGATCCGATGGCGGGCATCATTCTCGCCGACTCCTTCGCGGGGACCAAGTCAGCCGCTAAGAGTCGGATGCTCGACAGGCGCCGGGGTAGGATATCTTTCCCTGCGAGGCGGAGGAGGAGGCAGGTCGCCTCGTCGCTCCACTCCTCGGGGGCGGCCTTCTGCGTCACGCTCGATGGTAATGCGAGTTCGGCTGCGGCTAGCAGTCGGCTCCTTTTCCTGTCTTGTACGGGCGCCACCCGCAGTCGGCGTACGCGACGTCGCGTCGTGCTCTTGGCGAGGGGGGCTTCCAGCTCGGACATCGGCTTCATGCCGTGTTGCGGCCGCATCGATCAGCTGCTGGATGCGTCTGGTCATGTAGGGGAGCTCGTCGGCCCCCAGTCCGTTTAGCTCATCAACGATCGACTGGGCGACGCGCAGATTCTCGAGGGGCGTGGCGTAGACTGGGCGATCCGCGCCCAGCATGCTGGCGATGGCCGCACCGCGTTTCTTGACGATGCCAACTCGGCTTGGCCCTTCTAGAGGCGGCGTGACGAAGGCGGCGCGGTCGACTTCGC
This sequence comes from Triticum dicoccoides, assembly GCF_002162155.2. Lineage (NCBI taxonomy): Eukaryota > Viridiplantae > Streptophyta > Magnoliopsida > Poales > Poaceae > Triticum > Triticum dicoccoides. The sequence goes on along the minus strand of NC_041383.1, from coordinate 661,237,635 downwards.
GCTGGTGGGCTTCCGTGAGGCGTCTCATGGTGGCTATCTTCTGGCCCTCCACAAGGAGGGCAAGGCGGCGTGCCTCCAGTGCCTCAGCGTCAGCGTCCGCCGGGATGGGGGCGGACAGATCGTGCAATGTGGCCCGTAGGGCGTCGCGGGCGTTCTCGTCGGAGGCGGCACCGCGGCTGATGAAAAACACTTCGGTGATGGTGCTACCGCCACTGTTGGCTCGAGGGAGAGGGTCGTCGAAGATGATCACGTCGGAGGGGAAGGCGTCGAGCGACGCCGTGTCAGAATCGACAAGCATCGGGTCGGTGGAGCCGACCGACTCCAAGTCCGCGGTAGGCTCGCCGGAGATGTGGAGTTGGTCGAGGAGGCTGACGAGGCGGCTCTCGGGGCAGCCTATGCCCGCGTTGGATGCGGGCTCGTCGGAGATGCGAGCCTCGTCAAGAAGATCGGTGAGGCAGCTCGCTGCGCAGGCGTCATCGACGCTTTGCAGCACGTCGGGGCAAGCGCCATCGGGCGTGCCGGGCTGGCTACGCTCGCTGGGGAGAAAGAGGGTTCCCGTCCAGAGCAGGTCTCCGGACGACGGTGCACCTGGCCCCACGGTGGGTGCCAAATGTCGGGTGGTAGGTGCGACATATGCCAATGGATGGCTTATCATTGTGGGAGCTAGTAAGACATCGCCGGTGCCTGAAAACGGGATGAGGCGAAGACATGCACGCCGGCGAATCTTACCCAGCTTCGGGGCTCTCCGTGGAGATAACACCCCTACTGCTGCTCTGCGGGGTCTCCGCATGATCACTAGATGAATAAGTTGCTACAAGTTGCTCTTAGAGCTGTTCGGTGAGAGGAAGAAGAAGGGCACGGCTAGCTGCTCTCTTCCCTCTACGTGGTGGCTAAAACTATCAGAGTCCAACCCTTTGCATGGGTGTCCCGGGGGGTTTATATAGGCCTACCCCCCGGGGGTACAATGGTAATCCGGCCTGGGCGTGGGCCCAGGTTGTCAGCGTCTACGTCCGCCGGCTTTTGGGGCCCGCTGACTGGTGGGTCCGCCCGGCTACCGGCCGCACCGCTTGGGGGTCTTGTCGGGGGCGGGTTACTGTCGCCTCGCCTCTAATGACGAGGGCTTTGTCGAGGTAAGCATGGCTACAGTGCCGCCGCCTTGCGGGCGCTCACTATAGCCTTACCTCGTCTTGTCCGCTTGATGGTGCGCGCGCCCCGAGGAGGGGGGCAAGCCGGCTGTAGGAAGCCGGCCTGACCTTAGGCCGGCTAGGGGAGGCCAGGCCGCCTTCGGATGTCTCTCTGACCGACGGGCCCGCCGCATCTGGGCCGTACCAGCGGCCCGTCGTGGATGGCGTCATGGTTCGCATGGCTACAGTGCCTCACCGGACAGGAGATGTCCGCCCTGTACGGTGTACTGTAGCCATGCCTGTTCCGAGATTCGAGGGTGGCAGGGTCCACTGTAGCCACGCCCCGTCTCATCACTGTTATGGGGGGTTGACTATAGGGTGCGGCCCATGGCCGCCTGCCATGGGCCGGCTTTCTTGGAGCCGGTCCTTCATGGGCCGGCTTTGCTGGAGTCGGCCCTGTTGTGGCGTCCCCCGAAGATTGTTTACGGCCGGTCCGCCCTCCGCTAGTCGGCCCAGGCGATAGCCGGCCGGAAGAAGGCGGCCGCGTGTCTTGGGCGCCTCAAGGCTCCGTCGGCCCATTGTTTTTTCTGAGGGCCAAAGGGAGCCGGTTAGGCTACCCGTGGTCATTTACTCCGACAAGGATGGCATGCAATAAACCTCTAACCGAGCTCGAAATCATCCCTAGGGGCTCGCTTTTGCTTGCCTTGCTTCTAAGTTTCTGTTTCCCCTCTTACTTGGTTCTAGTTGCCTCTAAAGCTGGTTCAAGTTGTCTTTAAGCTTCAAGGTGTTGCGGTTGATGTCTTTCAATTTCCAGTCAGATCACGGCTTTCTTGCTATTTAGAGGAGGAACTAGCAAAAGAATCTGAGGTGCTGCCAATGGATGCTC
>NC_041383.1:661227743-661235241 GCF_002162155.2 Triticum dicoccoides | reverse complement strand
ATCTTTGAAACGACCTACTTTGGTTCCAATAGAAATTTGAGGGCTATCAGATTTCTACAGAATGTGTGATGATGATTCATATACTAGGAGTAATTGTTATTATGCCTGCCATTTTGTTACATGCATATTTGCAAACTACGGCACAACCACTAATATATTGGGTTAGAGGTCATGTTAGATAATTCAAAATTTCCTCGCAAAATAATAATAATTTAAATTAAAACTCGACTATAATCCTGTTTAAAAAAGAGCCAGTGTAACGTGGGAGGTTATGTTTTCCTTTACTTTTATGTTCAGGGGAGACCAAAACACTATATTGAGATATTTTTTTTTGCGGGAAACACTATATTGAGATCTAGATGAACCACTAAAAAAATGCACTCCCTCCGATCCAAAATAAGTGTCATGATTTTAGTTTAAATTTTAAACTAAAATCACGACACTTTTTTATATCGGATGGAGCAGTTAATTAATGTACCTCCAGCAAAAGCTAAACTCATACTTGTTCCTTCTAAACGCGCAAAGAGGAACCAGGTGTGGCGATCCTTATTGCAAGATCGGCTTTCATATCTGAAAGAAACATTATCATGCTGAAACCGCCCCAAAAGGAGTAAAAAGTTACAGACAAATGCTGCTATCTCAGTGATCGATATCTTCTGCCCGGTCGTATGGGCTGATTCATCGATTCTCTATATCTCTTTTTCTCACGGATAAGACGGCGGCACACGATCGACGACATATACGGAGCTACCTTTCCCCCCCGTTTTGTCCACGGAAGTGATCCAAGCTGCCGGAAAACTCAGAGCCTCTCGACGTGGCAGCGGACTCGGGATCGACAGGGACACGCGTCCGCATGCGACGACCGTTGGCGCCTGTTGTCTTCGCCCGAGCGTCTCGCAAAGTGCCAAACAAGCTCTCGGCGGACTAGAATAATAGTAGATCGTGGTGCGCTAAGAATGTTCTGACCGTAACATTTGATATATACTTTTGTCTTGCATTATTGGCATTATCGCCCTATCGGGGTAGGGCAACTGTGACATGCAGAAATAATAATAAACAGTTAAACTAAGATAAGAAGAGTGCCGACTTCAAGGGGAGTACGTGGCGCGGAGGGTGGAGCAACAGCCATGCAGTGGTGGTCGACTGGTCGCACGTGGCTTTCTGGCGAGTGGGTGAGAGATACAGCGGCGGGCATAGATGCAAAGGAAATGAGCAGCCCGTGGCCATCATCCTTTGGCGACGTGGACAGATGAGCAGAAATGCAGATATCTGGCTGGCCGACTAGCCGCATGGGACAATCGATTTCTCTGTAGGAATCCATAATTGACAATTGAGTATATAGCACGTGTAATACTAGAGCATCTACAACCGGATTTTGCAAATACGGTCACTCAAACGCCCGCTGACACGCTCGGGCGCGTCCGCAGACACTGGCAGCGCACTCTTCATATTTCCTTCTTCACATACAAGTCTCTCATACTCATCCTCTAAATTCATACAAAACCATACAGAATATATAGCTACATACTACATTCTATACTACTCAAATTTCATCGTTGTGGACGATGACCGGAGCCTGGACCGCATTCATTTGTTGCCGACGCTGACGCCTGGCCTCCGCAGCCGACTCCAAGCGGATGGAGTTCAGGATGGCGCGCTGCTCCGGCCACACACCCACGTACTCCATCCTCAGCCCCTTCTCCTCCCTACATCCAGCAGTGACGCCTACTCCTTTTCCTCCGCCAGCTACGACCTTGGGCGGCGGGCCGGAGTGGCGCCACATGGCGTTCACACCGCGGCGATGGACACGGTGTCAGTCGGACCATCGAATTTCTGGGGGTTTTCGTGTGGCGCCACGCCGCCAGGGCGACATGGTGGGCGTGCCGGGCGCCCCTATATCCGCCTCATATTTGGGCTTGATATGATGATGCTGGACGTTTGAGGGGCACGTCTGGCCAAAAAAATCGTGACCGGATGGTGACCGGGCGGCCCACTCGAACGTATGAAGCGGGTTTGAGAGGAACGATTGTAGATGCTCTAACACCTTGTGTCACTACTTAGTTATGCGATGAGACGAAAACTTGTGCGAACTGGCCGGCCAAATCAGCATGGTATCGTGCAGGCCCGGCCCTGAGGGGGGGCGAACGGGGCGGCCGCCCCGGGCCCCCAGGTGCCAAGGGGCCCCCAATTCTGTTGTTAATTAGCCTAGCGCCGTGGCCCAGAATCCGGATTTATTTCCATATACTCCAACTCAAGAAAATCGGAGTCCTACAACGTTTTCCCTGATTTCTCGGCTTTCCTTCCTCCGTGCTACTATTGAGGGCCCTTGCGATTGATCAAAAGGGAAGTTATTGCATGCGATTAATTAGACGTAGTGATGAAAAAATTCGCTCCTAATTTACTTCCTTATAATCCACAAGCCAAACAGTATACTTCCAATTGGTGAGAAAAACAGGAGACGGTGACTATGCTACACACGGGTGAGAATTAATCAAAGATCGCCGTGCTTGATGCGCGGTGCCGCCTCGAGTCGGAGGAGGGCTGGAATGCCGGAGATATGCAGTCGCTGCCTCCCATGAGACCACACCGACTCGCCGGGAGGCATTACAATTACATAGGAGTAGAAGAGAAGGTATGTCTCTAATCTTTCTTTTGAGTTCTCTATAATCTCTATTTGTGTAGGTTGTTTATATGGACTATGAAAATTTACCATCATGGTTGATTAATATTTGTAATTGATCATCAACATGGCCTCTGCGTTCTTTGCAACTGGACACTAATAATCGATTTATGAGTGTTGGTAATGGATAGATATTATTGGCGTTATCAAATTTCTGTTGGCGACTTGCCGGTAATTGCTATGGACGAATAAACTAATACTAATCCATAAGGTAGGGGTTATACATAATACAATGCTGACATCTAAATGGATGACATATGAGTGATCATGTGCATTGAAATCATCGGTTAGACTTGACAAGGTACCCGATTTTACCATAGCTGATTATGATGAAAGAAATTAGGATAAACTTAATAATAAAGCTACGGGACATATTAGTAAAGAAAATACTTATAAGAGAAAATTGTATTTTCTTTGACTAATGATTCAACATACTTTTTGCAATAATTATTTATGTTTGTGTAAAATAAGGGCCCCAAGGTTTAATCTCGCCCCGGGCCCCCGAAATCTTAGGACCGGCCCTGGTATCGTGGTCAGTCGGACGTAGTCCCTCTGTCCCATATATAAGAACATTTTTGACACTAGTATGGGACGGAGGGAACACATCCGGCAAAGAGTTGTCCAAGAAATAAAAAGGAGGTAATAGCACCCCAAGTACCCTAACTTGCACAAAATATGATGATTTAACCCCAAACTCGCAAAACTCAACCCCACCATACCCCAACTTGCACCTCATGTGATGTTTTGGTCCCAGGCCAATCAGAAAACGACAATTGGCAGCCATGTGGCTGACCCGGTCAGCGCACACACTTTTGCCAAAAAAACTGCCTTTTTCCCTAATCACTCCGCACCCACTCCACCTGAATTAAATCTGTCGGAAGGAATCCACTTCGCGTCGCCTCTGTTCCCCTCGTGCTCATCTGCCCCCCTCAGCTCCAGCTCCAGCTTCACGCCGACAACAAGCTTGCCGCCGCCGTCCAGCTTCAGCTCCGGCGTCGTGGTCTCCTGGTCGGACGGTTCGTCCTCGGCGTCATCTTCGGACGGTGACTCAGTCACCAGTCAGGTTAGCTGCCGGCTCCCCCATGCCAATGCAGTTAGGGTTAGGGTTCAAGTACTGGCCAGAGCTTGAAGATGCTGATTTGCTGATTTGTTATTCTTCTAGGCACCTGCCACCATCTTCTGCTCAGAATGGAGATGCCCTGCTACTGAATTTGTGTTTAGATGTGAGCACCAATGTGTGTGTGAGAAGTTTGTTTCCTTCGATTCAGTGGATAGTGGCAGGAGGTTTTTAGCTTGTGCATAGAAGGTTAGTAGTTAGCTATCTCATATTGCATTTGTGTTAATTGCTTGCTGTGTTGTAGTGTGTTTGAACTGTGGATGATAGTGTCTGTATTCCTTGCTATCTTTCAGTCACTGAATGTTTTCATCATTTAGAATACTGAACACTTAACTGAATTGTTAATATATAATTAAACTTCATTTGTTAGCTCCATTGGTTAATTTAAGTGTTAAGTTCAGTTAAGTGTTGAGTTGAATTAATTGTTAAGTTGAGTTAACTGTTAAGGCCAGTCAAGTGTTAAGTTCAGTTAAGTGTTAAGTTCAGATAACTCTTAAGTTCAGTGAACTGTTAAGTTCACTATGTTGAGAAGAAGCAACAACTGAAGATGACTTTATTCTAGTGAATATCATTGCATTGCACCAACTCTTATCTCTTTTTTGTCAAATCCATAGGAAATTTCTAAATGCCAGTATGTTGAGTGGATTGACCCTGAGTGGCATGCCCAACTGAAGATGAGCCTAGCAAGGATTTGGGGCATGTATGAGCATGAGAACAAGCTTAGGCTGAGAGAAAATGTAGTTAATGCTGAAGAAAATTTTAGGGTTGTGAAAGAGAAGGAAAGGATGAAAAAAGATCTGAGGTTTTTTAAACTAGATTTTGCTAAGATGGTGGCTGACAAGGAGTAGGCAATTACTGAATTGGGCAATGCAAGACTTGCTCTTTCTGACCTAAAGCAAGAGCTTGACAAGAAGAAAATGTCTAACAAATCTACCACTAGCATTCATCAGGTTATGAGGGCTACGACAGAGAAAGAGAGGGATGAGATGAAGCAACAAATGGACAACATGAAGGAAGAGATGGACAAAGTGGTGTCATAGAGGGATGAGTTGAAGAACGAGAAGAAGAAACTAGAGTACATGATTGGTGATTTATTCAGGCACAAGGAGGAGACCAAGAGCAAGATAAGGAGGGTGAAGGAGATCTTAGATGAGTTTGAGCAATTCATTATTGGTGTAATACTACCTTAAGTTGGAGCTATTAATTAGTTGTACTCCTTTGGTGAACTTGGTTAACTTGTATGCCAGTATTATGTAATGCATTGGATTTGTATGGCTGCTTTTAGTTAACTAAATTTGCGTGACTACTTTTAGTTAACTAAATTTGTATGACTGCTTTTAGTGTTACTAGTTATCTGAATGTCTCCAGATAAGTGAATTTTTGACAGTTCAGTGAACTGTACATGCAGTTGACATGCAGTTATCCCTAAGATCCAGTTAACTGAATTTGTAGTTAACTGAAGATTCAGTTCAATGAAGAATTTGTAGTGGCATCAAGTGGCAAGCATTGCCTTTTTCGGTGGCAAAACAGTGGCATTCATTGCCATTTTTGTAACTTAACTAAACTAGCACTATGAGCTAGTTTAGTTAATGTTAATGCATGTTGTTCTAGTTAACTGAATGTGCCCAGTGAGCTAGTTAACTGAATTTTAATGCATGTTGTTGTAGTTAATTGAATTTTATTGACTGTAGTTAACTAAATTTTAATGCATGTTGTTCTAGTATACTCAATGTGCACAATGAGCTACTCCCTCCGTTCTAAAATAGATGACTCAACTTTGTACTAACTTTAGTATAAAGTTAGGTCATCTATTTTGGAACGGAGGGAGTAGTTAACTGACTATGCACAATGATGTAGTTAAAAAAATTGAAAACAAATTTCAGTGCATGATACGTCCATTTTGCATCATGCTTTTATATCGATATTTATTGCATTATGGGCTGTTATTACACGTTATGTCACAATACTTATGGCTATTCTCTCTTATTTTACAAGATTTATCATGAAGAGGGAGAATGCCGACAGCTGGGATTCTGGGTGGAAAAGGAGAAAATATTGGAAACATATTCTGCACAGCTCCAAAAGTCCTGAAACTCCATGAGTCATTTTTGGAATTAATAAGAATTATTGAGCAAAGAAAGTACTAGAGGGGACCCACACCCTGGCCACAATGGTGGGGGGCGCGCCCACCCCTACTGGGCGGCCCCCCTGTCTCGTGGGCCCCCTGGTGGCCCTCCGGTGCCCATCTTCTGCTATATGAAGGCTTTGACCCTGGAAAAAATCATAAGCAAGCTTATGGGACGAAACTCCGCCGCCACGAGGCGGAACCTTGGCGGAACCAATCTAGGGCTCCAGCGGAGCTGTTCTGCCGGGGAAACTTCCCTCCGGGAGGGGGAAATCATCACCATCGTCATCACCAGCGATCCTCTCATCGGGAGGGGGTCAATCTCCATCAACCTCTTCACCAGCACCATCTCCTCTCAAACCCTAGTTCATCTCTTGTATCCAAAACCACAAATTGGTACCTGTGGGTTGCCAGTAGTGTTGATTACTCCTTGTAGTTGATGCTAATTGGTTTACTTGGTGGAAGATCATATGTTCAGATCCTTAATTCATATTAGTACTCCTCTGATTATGAACATGAATATGCTTTGTGAGTAGTTATGTTTGTTCCTTAGGACATTGGTGAAGTCTTGCTATTAGTAGTCATGTGAATTTGGTATTCGTTCGATATTTTGATGAGATGTATGTTGTCTCTCCTCTAGTGATGTTATGTGAACGTCGACTACATGACACTTCACCATTATTTGGGCCTAGAGGAAGGCATTGGGAAGTAATAAGTAGATGATGGGTTGCTAGAGTGAGAGAAGCTTAAACCCTAGTTTATAAGTTGCTTCGTAAGGGGCTGATTTGGATCCACTAGTTTCATGCTATGGTTAGGTTTACCTTAATACTTCTTTTGTAGTTGCGGATGCTTGCAATAGGGGTTAATCATAAGTGGGATGCTTGTCCAAGAAAGGGCAGTACCCAAACACCGGTCCACCCACATATCAAATTATCAAAGTAACGAACGCGAATCATATGAACATGATGAAACTAGCTTGACGATAATTCCCATGTGTCCTCGGGAGCGCTTTTCTCATTATAAGAAATTGTCCAGGCTTGTCCTTTGCTACACAAAGGATTGGGCCACCTTGCTGCACCTTATTTACTTTCATTGCTTGTTACCCGATACAAATTATCTTATTACAAAACTATCTGTTACCTGTTGGGGAATGTTGCAGAAAATAAAAAAATTCTACGGTTTGACGAAGATCAATCTATGAGTTCATCTAGCAACGAGAGAGAGGAGTGCATCTACATACCCTTGTAGATCGAGCGGAAGCGTTCAAGAGAACGGGGTTGAGGGAGTCGTACTCGTCGTGATCCAAATCACCGGAGATCCTAGCGCCGAACGGACGGCACCTCCGCGTTCAACACACGTACGGTCAGGGAGACGTCTCCTCCTTCTTGATCCAGTAAGGGGGAAGGAGAGGTTGATGATGATCCAGCAGCACGACAACGTGCTGGTGGATGCAGCAACGATCTCGGCAGGGCTTCGCCAAGCGTCTGCGAGAGGGAGAGGTGTAGCAAGGGGAGAGGGAGGCGCCAAGAGCATGGGTGCGGCTGCCCTCCCTCCCCCCTCTTTATATAGGCCCCCT
>NC_041383.1:661183362-661227602 GCF_002162155.2 Triticum dicoccoides | reverse complement strand
AAGGGGGGTGGCGACCAGGGGGGTGGCTTGTCCCCCAAGGCAAGTGGAGGCGCCCCCACCCCTAGGGTTTCCAACCCTAGGCGCAGGGGGGCCCAAGGGGGGGCGCACCAGCCCACCAGGGGCTGGTTCCCCTCCCACTTCAGCCCATGGGGCCCTCCGGGATAGGTGGCCCCACCCGGTGGACCCCCGGGACCCTTCCGATGGTCCCGGTACAATGCCGGTAACCCCCAAAACTTTCCCGATGGCCGAAACTTCACTTCCTATATATAATTCTTTACCTCCGGACCATTCCGGAACTCCTCGTGACGTCCGGGATCTCATCCGGGACTCCGAACAACTTTCAGTTTACTACATACTCATATCTCTACAACCATAGCGTCACCGAACCTTAAGTGTGTAGACCCTACGGGTTTGGGAGACATGCAGACATGACCGAGACGCCTCTCCGGTCAATAACCAACAGTGGGATCTGGATACCCATGTTGGCTCCCACATGCTCCTCGATGATCTCATCGGATGAACCATGATGTCGAGGACTCAAGCAATCCCGTATACAATTCCCTTTGTCAATCGGTACGTTACATGCCCGAGATTCGATCGTCGGTATCCCAATACCTCATTTAATCTCGTTACCGGCAAGTCACTTTACTCGTACCGTAATGCATGATCCCGTGACCAGACACTTGCTCACATTGAGCTCATTATGATGATGCATTACCGAGTGGGCCCAGAGATACCTCTCTTTCATACGGAGTGACAAATCCCAGTCTTGATTCGTGCCAACCCAACATACACTTTCGTAGATACCCATAGTGCACCTTTATAGTCACCCAGTTACGTTGTGACGTTTGGCACACCCAAAGCACTCCTACGGTATCCGGGAGTTGCACAATCTCATGGTCTAAGGAAATGATACTTGACATTTGGAAAAGCTCTAGCTAAACGAACCACACGATCTTTGAGCTATGCTTAGGATTGGGTCTTGTCGATCACATCATTCTCCTAATGATGTGATCCCATTATCAATGACATCCAATGCCCATAGCCAGGAAACCATGACTATCTGTTGATCAACGAACTAGTCAACTAGAGGCTCACTAGGGACACGTTGTGGTCTATGTATTCACACGTGTATTGCGATTTCCGGATAACACAATTATAGCATGAATAATAGACTATTACCATGAACAAAGAAATATAATAATAACCATTTTATTATTGCCTCTAGGGCATATTTAACAGTCTCCCACTTGCACTAGAGTCAATCATCTAGTTACATTGTGATGAATCGAACACCCATGGAATTTTGGTGTTGATCATGTTTTGCCCTAGGGAGAGGTTTAGTCAACGGATCTGCTACATTCAGGTCCGTGTGTACTTTACAAATATCTATGTCTCCATCTTGAACATTTTCACGAATGGAGTTGAAGCGACGCTTGATGTGCCTGGTCTTCTTGTGAAACCTAGGCTCCTTGGCCAGTGCAATAGCTCTAGTGTTGTCACAGAAAAGTTTGATTGGCCCCGACGCATTGGGTATGACTCCTAGGTCGCTGATGAACTCCTTCACCCAGATTGCTTTATGCGCTGCCTCCGAGGCTGCCATGTACTCTGCTTCACATGTAGATCCCGCCACGACGCTTTGCTTGGAACTGCACTAGCTTACTGCCCCACCATTCAAAATATACACGTATCGGGTTTGTGACTTAGAGTCATCCAGATCTGTGTCGAAGCTAGCATCGACGTAACCCTTTACGACGAGCTCTTCGTCACCTCCATAAATGAGAAACATATCCTTGGTCCTTTTCAGGTACTTTAGGATGTTTTTGACCGTTGTCCAGTGTTCCTTGCCGGGATTACTTTGGTACCTTCCTACCAAACTTACGGCAAGGTTTACATCAGGTCTGGTACACAACATGGCATACATAATAGACCCTATGGCTGATGCATAGGGGATGACACTCATCTCTTCTTTATCTTCTGTCGTGGTCGGGCATTGAGCCGAGCTCAATCTCACACCTTGCAATACAAGCAAGAACCCTTTCTTGGACTGATCCATATTGAACTTCTTCAAAATCTTATCAAGGTATGTGCTTTGTGAAAGACCTATGAGGCATCTCGAGCTATCCCTATAGATCTTGATGCCTAATATGTAAGCAGCTTATCCAAGGTCCTTCATTGAAAAACACTTATTCAAGTAGGCCTTAATGTTGTCCAAGAGTTCTATATCATTTCCCATCAAAAGTATGTCATCTACATATAATATGAGAAATGCTACAACACTCCCACTCAATTTCTTGTAAACGCAGGCTTCTCCATAAGTCTGCATAAACCCAAACGCTTTGATCATCTTATCAAAGCGAATGTTCCAACTCCGAGATGCTTGCACTAGCCCATAAATGGATCGCTGGAGCTTGCATACCTTGTTAGCATTCTCAGGGTCAACAAAACCTTCCGGCTGCATCATATACAGTTCTTCCTTAAGATGACCGTTAAGGAATGCTGTTTTGATGTCCATTTGCCATATCTCATAATCATAGTATGCGGCAATTGCTAACATGATTCAGACGGACTTTAGCTTCGCTACGGGAGAGAAAGTCTCATCGTAGTCAACCCCTTGAACTTGCCGATAACCCTTAGCGACAAGTCGAGCTTTATAGATGGTAACATTACCATCCGCGTCTATCTTCTTCTTAAAGATCCATTTGTTTTCTATCGCTCGCCGATCATCGGGCAAGTCTGTCAAAGTCCATACTTCGTTTTCATACATGGATCCTATCTCGGATTGCATGGCTTCAAGCCATTTGTTGGAATCTGGGCCCGCCATCGCTTCTTCATAGTTCGAAGGTTCACCGTTGTCTAACAACATGATTTCCAGGACAGGGTTGCCATACCACTCTGGTGTGGAACGTGTCCTCGTGGACCTACGAAGTTCAGTAGTAACTTGATCCAAAGTACCTTGATCATCATCATTAACTTCCTCTTCCGTTGGTGCTGGCACCACAGGAACATCTTCCTGAGCTGTGTTACTCACCGGTTCAAGAGGTAGTACTTCATCAAGTTCCACTTTCCTCCCACTTACTTCTCTCGAGAGAAACTCTTTCTCCAGAAAGGACCCGTTCTTGGCAACAAAGATCTTGCCTTCGGATCTGAGGCAGAAGGTATACCCAATGGTTTCCTTAGGGTATCCTATGAAGACACATTTTTCCGACTTAGGTTCGAGCTTTTCAGGTTGAAGTTTCTTGACATAAGCATCGCATCCCCAAACTTTTAGAAACGACAGCTTAGGTTTCTTCCCAAACCATAATTCATACAGTGTCGTCTCAACGGATTTAGACGGTGCCCTATTTAAAGTGAATGTAGCTGTCTCTAGAGCGTATCCCTAAAAGGATAGCGGTAAATCGGTAAGAGACATCATAGATCGCACCATATCCAATAAAGTGCGATTACGACGTTCGGACACACCGTTATGCTGAGGTGTTCCAGGCGGCGTGAGTTGTGAAACGATTCCACATTTCCTTAAGTGCGTACCAAATTCGTGACTTAAATATTCTCCTCCATGATCTGATCGTAGGAACTTTATCTTTCGGTCACGTTGATTCTCTACCTCATTCTGAAATTCCTTGAACTTTTCAAAGGTCTCAGACTTGTGTTTCATCAAGTAGACATACCCATATCTACTTAAGTCGTCAGTGAGAGTGAGAACATAACGATATCCTCCGTGAGCCTCAACGCTCATTGGACCGCACACATCAGTATGTATGATTTCCAATAAGTTGGTTGCTCGCTCCATTGTTCCGGAGAACGGAGTCTTGGTCATGTTGCCCATGAGGCATGGTTCGCATGTGTCAAATGATTCATAATCGAGAGACTCTAAAAGTCCATCAGCATGGAGCTTCTTCATGCGCTTGACACCAATGTGACCAAGGCGGCAGTGCCACAAGTATGTGGGACTATCGTTATCAACTTTACATCTTTTGGTATTCACACTATGAATATGTGTAACATCACGTTCGAGATTCATTAAGAATAAACCATTGACCATCGGGGCATGACCATAAAACATATCTCTCATATAAATAGAACAACCATTATTCTTGGATTTAAATGAGTAGCCATCTTGTATTAAACGAGATCCAGATACAATGTTCATGCTCAAACTTGGCACTAAATAACAATTATTGAGGTTTAAAACTAATCCCGTAGGTAAATGTAGAGGTAGCGTGCCGACGGCGATCACATCGACCTTGGAACCATTCCCGACGCGCATCGTCACCTCGTCCTTTGCCAGTCTCCGCTTATTCCGCAGTTCCTGCTTTGAGTTACAAATATGAGCAACCGCATCGGTATCAAATACCCAGGAGCTACTATGAGTACTGGTAAGGTACACATCAATTACATGTATATCACATATACCTTTACTGTTGCCGGCCTTCTTGTCCGCTAAGTACTTGGGGCAGTTCCGCTTCCAGTGACCACTTCCCTTGCAATAAAAGCACTCAGTCTCAGGCTTGGGTCCATTCTTTGACTTCTTCTCGGCAATTAGCTTACGGGCGCGGCAACTCCCTTGCCGTCCTTCTTGAAGTTCTTCTTACCCTTGCCTTTCTTGAACTTAGTGGTTTTGTTCACCATCAACACTTGATGTTCTTTATTGATCTCTACCTCCGTTGATTTCAGCATTGAATATACCTCAGGAATGGTCTTTTCCATCCCCTGCATATTGAAGTTCATCACAAAGCTCTTGTAGCTCGGTGGAAGCGACTGGAGGATTCTGTCAATAACCGCGTCATCCGGGAGATTAACTCCCAGCTGAGTCAAGCGGTTGTGCAACCCAGACATCTTGAGTATGTGCTCACTGACAGAACTATTTTCCTCCATCTTATAGCTGAAGAACTTGTCGCAGACTTCATATCTCTCGACCCGGGCATGAGCTTGGAAAACCATTTTCAGCTCTTCGAACATCTCATATGCTCCGTGTTGCTCAAAACGCTTTTGGACCCCCGGTTCTAAGCTGTAAAGCATGCCGCATTGAACGAGGGAGTAATCATCAGCACGAGACTGCCAAGCGTTCATAACGTCTTTGTTCTCTCGGATGGGAGCTTCACCTAGCGGTGCTTCTAGGACATAATCTTTCTTGGCAGCTATGAGGATGATCCTCAGGTTCCGGACCCAGTCCGTATAGTTGTTGCCATCATCTTTCAGCTTGGTTTTCTCTAGGAACGCATTGAAGTTGAGGGTAACGTGGGCCATTTGATCTACAAGACATATTGTAAAGATTTTAGACTAAGTTCATGATAATAAAGTTCATCTAATCAAATTATTTAATGAACTCCCACTCAGATTAGACATCCCTCTAGTCATCTAACTGATACATGATCTGAGTAGACTAGGCCGTGTCCGATCATCACGTGAGACGGACTAGTCATCATCGGTGAACATTTCCATGTTGATCGTATCTTCCATACGACTCATGTTCGACCTTTCGGTCTCTTGTGTTCTGAGGCCATGTCTGTACATGCTAGGCTCGTCAAGTTAACCTAAGTGTTTATGCATGTGTAAATCTGTCTTACACCCGTTGTATGTGAACGTTAGAATCTTATCACACCCGATCATCACGTGGTGCTTTGAAACAACGAACTTTCGCAACGGCGCACAGTTAGGGGGAACACTTTCTTGAAATTATTATGAGGGATCATCTTATTTACTACCGTCGTTCTAAGTAAACAAGATGCAAAAACATGATAAACATCACATGCAATCAAATAGTAGTGACATGATATGGCCAATATCATATAGCTCCTTTGATCTCCATCTTCGGGGCTCCATGATCATCTTCGTCACCGGCATGACACCATGATCTCCATCATCATGATCTCCATCATCATGTCTCCATGGGGTTGCTCGCCAACTATTAATTCTACTACTATGGCTAACGGTTTAGCAATAAAGTAAAGTAATTACATGGCGTTAAATCATTGACACGCAGGTCATACAATAATTAAGACAACTCCTATGGCTCCTGTCGGTTGTCATACTCATCGATATGCAAGTCGTGATTCCTATTACAAGAACATGATCTCATACAACACATATATATCATTCATCATTCATCACAACTTTTGGCCATATCACATCACAATCACATGCTGCAAAAACAAGTTAGACGTCCTCTAATTGTTGTTGCATGTTTTACGTGGCTGCAATAGGGTTCTAGCAAGAACGTTTTCTTACCTACGTGAAAGCCACAACTTGATCTGTCAACTTCTATTTACCCTTCATAAGGACCCTTTTCATCGAATCCGCTCCAACTAAAGTGGGAGAGACAGACACCCGCTAGCCACCTTATGCAACTAGTGCATGTTAGTCGGTGCAACCTGTCTCACGTAAGCGTACGTGTAAGGTCGGTCCGGGCCGCTTCATCCCACAACACCGCTGAAGAAAATAAGACTAGTAGTGGCAAGAAAGTTGACAACATCTACGCCCACAACAAAGTTGTGTTCTACGCGTGCAAAGAGAACTACGTATAGACCTAGCTCATGATGCCACTGTTGGGCAACGTTGCAGAAAATAAAAAAAATTCTACGGTTTCACCGAGATCAATCTATGAGTTCATCTAGCAATGAGAGAGAGGAGTGCATCTACATACCCTTGTAGATCGAGCGGAAGCGTTCAACAGAACGGGGTTGAGGGACTCGTACTCGTGGTGATCCAAATCACCGGAGATCCTAGCGCCGAACGGATGGCACCTCCGCGTTCAACACACGTACGGTCAGGGAGACGTCTCCTCCTTCTTGATCCAGCAAGGGGGAAGGAGTGGTTGATGAAGATCTAGCAGCACGACGGCGTGGTGGTGGATGCAGCAGCGATCTCGGCAGGGCTTCGCCAAGCGTCTGCGAGAGGGAGATGTGTAGCAAGGGGAGAGGGAGGCGCCAAGAGCATGGGTGCGGCTGCCCTCCCTCCCCCTCTTTATATAGCCCCCCTAGGGGGGGGGGGCGCCGGCCCTAGAAGATGGGATCTCCAAGGGGAGGCGGCGGCCAGGGGGGTGGCTTGTCCCCCAAGGCAAGTGGAGGCGCCCCCACCCCTAGGGTTTCCAACCCTAGGCGCAGGGGGGCCCAAGGGGTGGCGCACCAGCCCACCAGGGGCTGGTTCCCCTCCCACTTCAGCCCATGGGCCCATCCGGGATAGGTGGCCCCACTCGATGGACACCCGGGACCCTTTCGGTGGTCCCGGTACAATGCCGGTAACCCTCGAAACTTTTCCGATGGCCAAAACTTCACTTCCTATATATAATTCTTTACCTCCGGACCATTCCGGAACTCCTCGTGACATCCGGGATCTCATCGGGGACTCCGAACAACTTTCGGTTTACTGCATACTCATATCTCTACAACCCTAGTGTCACCGAACCTTAAGTGTGTAGACCCTATGGGTTCGGGAGACAAGCAGACATGACCGAGACACCTCTCCGGTCAATAACCAAGAGCGGGATCTGGATACCCATGTTGGCTCCCACATGCTCCTCGATGATCTCATCGGATGAACCACGATGTCGAGGACTCAAGCAATCCCGTATACAATTCCCCTTGTCAATCGGTAAGCTACATGCCCGAGATTCGATCGTCGGTATCCCAATACCTCGTTTAATCTCGTTACCGGCAAGTCACTTTACTCGTACCGTAGTGCATGATCCCATGACCAGACACTTGGTCACATTGAGCTCATTATGATGATGCATTACCGAGTGGGCCCAGAGATACCTATCCGTCATACGGAGTGACAAATCCCAGTCTCGATTCATGCCAACCCAACAAACACTTTCAGAGATACCCGTAGTGCACCTTTATAGCCACCCAGTTACGTTGTGACGTTTGGCACACCCAAAGCACTCCTACGGTATCCGGGAGTTGCACAATCTCATGGTCTAAGGAAATGATACTTGACATTTGGAAAAGCTCTAGCTAAATGAACTACACGATCTTTGAGCTATGCTTAGGATCGGGTCTTGTCCATCACATCATTCTCCTAATGATGTGATCCCGTTATCAATGACATCCAATGCCCATAGTCAGGAAACCATGACTATCTATTGATCAACGAGCTAGTCAACTAGAGGCTCACTTGGGACACGTTGTGGTCTATGTATTCACACGTGTATTACAATTTCCGGATAACACAATTATAGCATGAATAATAGACTATTACCATGAACAAAGAAATATAATAATAACCATTTTATTATTGCCTCTAGGGCATATTTCCAACATTACCTACAATTTCAGTGCTTGCAGAGAATACCTTACTAAAAACCGCTTGTCATTTCCTTCTGCTCCTCGTTGGGTTTGACACTCTTATTTATCGAAAGGACTATGATAGATCCCCTATACTTGCTGGTCATCAAGACTCTTTTCTGGCACCATTACTGGGGAGTGAAGCGCCTTTGGTGAGTGGAACTTGGTAAGGAAACATTTATATAGTGTGCTGAAATTTTCTGTCACTTGTTACTATGGAAACTAATCCTTTGAGGGGCTTGTTTGGGGAATCTTCACCCCGAACAGTAGAGCAAAGAGTTGCTCCTCAACCTACTGAACCTACTGAAAATGTTTACTTTGAAATTCCTTCGGGTATGATAGAGAAACTATTAGCTAATCCTTTTGCAGGAGATGGAACATTGCATCCCGATTTACACCTTATCTTTGTGGATGAAGTTTGTGGATTATTTAAGCTTGCAGGTATTCCCGATGATGTTGTCAAGAGGAATGTCTTTCCTTTATCTTTGAAGGGAGACACATTGACATTGTATAGGCTATGTGATGATATGGTATCTTGGAATTATAAACGATTGAAGTTGGAATTTCACCAGAAGTTCTATCCTATGCATTTTGTTCATCGTGACCGTAATTACATATGTAATTTCTGGCCTCGCGAAGGAGAAAGCATCGCCCAAACTCGGGGGAGGCTTAAGTCAATGTTATATTCATGCCCCAATCATGATTTCTCAAGAGAAGTGATTATTCAAAAAAATTATGCTCGGCTTTCTCTCAGTGATCGCACCATGCTCGATACTACCTATGCTGGTTCTTATATGCTGAAAACTACTGAATTCAAATGGGACTTATTGGAAAGAATTAAATGCAACTCTGAAGATTGGGGTTCCGACGATGGTAAGGAGTCCGGTATGACACCTAAGTTTGATTGTGTTAAATCTTTTACGGATACCGATGCTTTTCGTGGATTTAGCGCTAAATATGGACTTGACTCTGAGATAGTAGCTTCTTTCTGTGAATCTTTTGCTACTCACGTTGATCTCCCTAAGGATAAGTGTTTTAAATATAATCCTCCGATTGAAGTAAAAGTAGTTGCACCTATTACAGTTGAAGAAAAGACTATCACTTATAATGATCCTATTGTTCCTACTACTTACAATGAGAAACCACCTTTTCCTGTTAGAATAAAAGATCATGCTAAAGCTTCAGCTGTTGTTCGCAAGAGTAATACTAGAACTTATACACCTCCTGAGCAAATTAAATTTGAACCTAGTATTGCTATGGTTAAAGATCTCTTGGATGATAATATAGATGGGCATATTATTTACTTCTATGGTGAAACTGCTAATATTGCTAACCAGATGCTAAGATACATAGACCTGTTGTAGGCATGCCTGTTATTTCCGTTAAAATAGGAGATCATTGTTATCATGGCTTATGTTATATGGGCGCTAGTGCTAGTGCAATACCTTTTTCCTTATATGAAGAAATTATGCATGATATTGCACCTGCCGAGTTAGAAGAAATAGATGTTACAATTAAGCTTGCCAATAGAGATACTATTTCACGAGTTGGGATTGTTAGAGATGTTGAAGTCTTGTGTGGGAAAGTTAAATATCCTGCTGATTTTCTTGTTCTTGGTTCCCCACAATATGAATTTTGTCCCATTATATTTGGTAGACCCTTCTTGAATACTGTTAATGCTAGGATTGATTGCGAAAAGGATGTTGTTACAATTGGCTTGGGGGATATGAAACATGAGTTTAATTTTGCTAAATTTCATAGACAAACCCGTGATAAAGAATTGCCTAGTAAGGATGAAATTATTGGTCTTGCTTCTATTGCCGTGCCTCCTACTGATCCGTTAGAACAATATTTGCTAGACCATGAAAATGATATGTTTAAGAATGAAAGAAGGGAAATAGATGAAGTATTATTTCAACAGGGTCCTATTCTGAAACACAACTTACCTGTTGAAATCCTAGGGGACCCCCTCCACCCAAGGGTGATCCCGTATTTGAGCTCAAACCTTTACCTAATAATCTTAAATATGCTTATCTTGATGAAAAGAAGATATATCCTGTTATTATTAGTGCTAACCTTTCAGAGCAAGAAGAGGAAAGATTATTAAAAACTCTGAAGAAGCACCGTGCTGCTATTGGATATACTCTGGATGATCTTAAGGGCATTAGTCCCACTCTATGCCAATATAAAATTAAATTGGATGAAGGTTCCAAACCAGTTAGAGATCATCAATGATGGTTAAATTCTAAGATGAAAGAAGTGGTAAGAAAGGAGATACTAAAGCTCCTTGAGGCAGGTATAATTTATCCTGTTGCTGATAGTGATTGGGTAAGTCCTGTCCATTGCGTTCCTAAGAAGGGAGGTATTACTGTTGTTCCTAATGATAAAGATGAATTGATTCCGCAAAGAATTATTACAGGTTATAGGATGGTAATTGATTTCCGTAAATTAAATAAAGCTACTAACAAAGATCATTATCCTTTACCTTTTATTGATCAAATTCTAGAAAGACTATCCAAACATACACATTTCTGCTTTCTAGATGGTTATTCTGGTTTCTCTCAAATACTTGTGTCAGCAGATGATCAATCAAAAACTACTTTTACTTGCCCTTTCGATACTTTTGCTTATAGACGTATGCCTTTTGGTTTATGTAATGCACCTGTTACCTTTCAAAGATGCATGATGGCTATATTCTCTGACTTTTGTGAAAAGATTTGTGAGGTGTTCATGGATGACTTCTCCGTTTATGGATCCTCTTTTGATGATTGCTTGAGCAACCTTGATCGAGTTTTGCAGAGATGTGAAGACACTAGTCTCGTCTTGAATTGGGAATAGTGCCACTTTATGGTTAATGAAGGCATTTTCTTGGGGCATAAAATTTCTGAAAAAGGTATTGAAGTTGATAAAGCTAAAGTTGATGCTATTGAAAAGATGCCATGTCCCAAGGACATTAAAGGTATAAGAAGTTTTGTTGGTCATGCCGGTTTTTATAGGAGGTTCATTAAGGACTTTTCCAAAATCTCTAGGCCTCTGAGTAATTTATTGCAAAAAGATATTCCTTTTGTCTTTGATGATGATTGTGTAGAAGCATTTGAAATACTTAAGAAAGCTTTGATCACTGCACCTATCGTTCAGCCACCTGATTGGAATTTACCCTTTGAAATTATGTGTGATGCTAGCGATTATGCTGTAGGTGCTATTCTAGGGCAAAGAGTTGATAAGAAATTAAATGTTATCCAGTATGCTAGTAAAACTCTTAATACCGCCCAGAGAAATTACGCTACTACTAAAAAAGAAATCTTAGTAGTTGTATTTGCATGTGATAAGTTCAGACCTTATATTGTTGATTCTAAAGTAACTATTCACACTGATCATGCTGCTATTAAATATCTTATGGAAAAGAAAGATGCTAAACCTATACTTATTAGATGTGATAAGTTGTATTTGCAAATTATTGATAGAAAGGGAGCTGAGAACCCCGTTGCAGACAACTTGTCTAGGTTAGAGAATGTTCTTGATGACCCACTACCTATTGATGATAGCTTCCCTGATGAACAATTAGCGGTCATTAATGCTTCTCGGACTGCTCCATGGTATGCTGATTATGCTAATTACATTGTTGCTAAATTTATACCACCTAGTTTCACATACCAGCAAAAGAAAAAGTTCTTTTATGATTTAAGACATTACTTCTGGGATGACCCACACCTTTAAAAAGAAGGAGTAGATGGTGTTATCAGACGTTGTGTACCTGAGCATGAACAGGAACATATCCTAGCAAGTGTCACTCCGAACCATATGGAGGACACCACGCTGGAGATAGAACTGCACATAAGGTATTGCAATCCGGTTTTTATTGGCCTACTCTCTTCAAAGATGCCCGTAAGTTTGTCTTGTCTTGTGATGAATGTCAAAGAATTGGTAATATTAGTAGACGTCAAGAAATGCTTATGAATTATTCTCTTGTTATTGAACCATTTGATGTTTGGGGCTTTGATTATATGGGACCTTTTCCTGCATCCAATGGATACACACATATTTTAGTTGTTGTTGATTATGTTACTAAGTGGGTAGAAGCTATAACAACTAGTAGTGCTGATCATAACACCTCTATTAAGATGCTTAAAGAAGTTATTTTTCCGAGGTTTGGAGTCCCTAGATATCTCATGACTGATGGTGGTTCACATTTTATTCATGGTGCTTTCCGTAAAATGCTTGCTAAGTATGCTGTTAATCATAGAATTGCATCTCCTTATCACCCACAGTCTAGTGGTCAAGTAGAATTGAGCAATAGAGAGCTAAAATTAATTTTGCAAAAGACTGTTAATAGATCTAGAAAGAATTGGTCCAAGAAACTTGATGATGCATTATGGGCCTATAGAACTGCATATAAAAATCCTATGGGTATATCTCCGTATAAGATGGTTTATGGAAAAGCGTGTCACTTACCTCTTGAACTTGAACATAAGGCATATTGGGCCATTAAAGATCTCAACTATGATTTCAAACTTGCCGGTGAGAAGAGGTTATTTGACATTAGCTCACTTGATGAATAGAGAACCCAATGCTATGAGAATGCCAAACTGTTTAAAGAAAAAGTTAAAAGATGGCATGACAAAAGGATACAAAAGCGTGAGTTTAACCTAGGTGATTATGTGTTGCTATTCAACTCTCGTTTAAGATTTTTTGCAGGAAAACTTCTCTCTAAATGGGAAGGCCCTTACGTTATCGAGGAGGTCTACCGTTCCGGTGCCATAAAAATCAATAACTTCGAAGGCACAAGTCCGAGGGTGGTGAACGGTCAAAGAGTCAAACATTATATCTCAGATAATCCTATAAATGTTGAAATTAATATTATCAAAACCATAACCCCGGAGGAATACATAAGGGACACTTTCCAGAATGTTTCAGACTCTGAAAAGGAACAGGTATGTGGTACGATAAGCAAACCGACTCCAAAACAGTTCTAATGGCACATTTTCTCGGTTTTGGAATATTTAAGAATTTAGGGAAGCAAGAAGTAATCCGGGAAGGACACGAGGCCTCCACGAGGGTGGAGGGCGTGCCCACCCTTACTGGGCGCGCCCCTGCCTCATGGGCACCTCGTGTGCCTCCCGGACTCTGTTTTCTTGCACGTTACTTCTTTTGGTCAGTAAAAATTCATTATATAATCTCCCAAAGGTTTTGACCACTGTATCACGCAAAAATCTTCTATTTTTGTTTCGAGCTGTTTTTTTTGACAGATCTAGAGCACCATGACGTCTCCAAGCGCTCCCAAGGACAAGTTTTTCGAGAGGGTTATCAACTCCTATCTTGCGGAGGTGCTGCAACACCCTCAAACCATTGAGATGCGTGAGGGGGTGCTGCACATCCGCGATGTGGAGGGACCAAGGCGTACCGGAAGCATGGAGACAAAGCTCAAAGCTATGGAACAACAAGTTTTCAAGTGCCAAGGGATGGTGGAGCGTGGACTCAACGCCAACCAGATGATGATCGCGGAGTTCACCAACAACCACAAGTTGGATGCCAAGAACATTGGGGAGACCATATTCAAGCTTCATGAGAAAATCAAGCACCTCCAAGCCCAGATCTATGACCTGCAAAACCAAAACTGTGAGTATGAATATAGATTCAAGAGGATGAGTTTGGCTTCAGATTTGAGGATCCCGGAGACTCGATCATCCTTCTATGATGGTGAGCCTATGCCTTGGAAGATGGACGACAAGCCTACATCATCAACAACTCCTTCTTCACTACCCCCGAGGACATAATCACATGAGTGTGGGCACTCCCCTTGGCAACTGCCAAGCTTGGGGGAGGTGCCTATCGTATCACCATCACACTCCTATCTTTACCATTTTACTTAGTTCGATCCTTTTGGTAATATCTAGATCTAGTAGAATAAAGTCTTGGTTTGAATTAGTTTTGAGTTTTGCTTTGTGATCCTTTTATGTAATCGAGTCAGTGAGCTATATATGATAAAGATTAGTGTTGAGTCAAGGGCTTTGCTATCTTGCCATGATCTTAAGAAAATAAAAACAAATAAAAGAGTTCATATAGATCTTATGGATAGTAATGACTTGACATATAAAGAGTATGAGGCATAAAAGTTGTTGAGAGTTGACAAACATAGTTTTGGTCATCGTTGCAATTAATAGGAAGTAATAAAGAAAGAGAGGTTTTCACATATAAATATACTATCTTGGACATCTTTTATAATTGTGAGCACTCATTAAAGTATGACATGCCAAAGAGTTGATGTTGGACAAGGAAGACAACATAATGGTTTATGTTTTCTCACATCTCAGTTAAAGTATATTGTCATGGATCATTCAAACATGTTGAGCTTGCCTTTCCCCCTCATGCTAGCCAAAAATTCCTTGCACCAAGTAGAGATACTACTTGTGCTTCCAAATATCCTTAAACCCAGTTTTGCCATGAGAGTCCACCATATCTACCTATGGATTGAGTAAGATCCTTCAAGTAAGTTGTCATGTTGCAAGCAATAAAAATTGCTCTCTAAATATGTATGACTTATTAGTGCGGAGAAAATAAGCTTTATACGATCGTGCGATATGGAAGTAATAAAAGCGACGGACTGCATAATAAAGGTTCATAT
Organism: Triticum dicoccoides; assembly: GCF_002162155.2. Taxonomy (NCBI): domain Eukaryota; kingdom Viridiplantae; phylum Streptophyta; class Magnoliopsida; order Poales; family Poaceae; genus Triticum; species Triticum dicoccoides. The sequence goes on along the minus strand of NC_041383.1, from coordinate 661,212,695 downwards.
CACAAGTGGCAATATAAAGTGACATTATTTTGCATTAAGATTTTGTGCATCCAACCCTGAAAGCACATGACAACCTCTGCTCCCCTCTGCGAAGGGCCTATCTTTTACTTTATGTCTTTTACTTTTTGCAATATTCAAGGTGATCTTCACCTTTCCCTTTTTCATTTTATCCTTTGGCAAGCACCTCGTGTTGGAAAGATCCTGATATATATATATATATATATCCAACTGGATGTAAGTTAGCATGAACTATTATTGTTGACATCACCCAAAGGTGAATACGTTGGGAGGCGAAATTATAAGCCCCTATCTTTCTCATTGTACGATTAAAACTCCATAACCATAAGTATTGCGTGAGTGTTAGCAATTATAGAAGACTATATGATAGTTGAGTATGTGACTTGCTGAAAAGTTCTATTCTTGACTCTTTCTGATGTTATGATAAATTGCAATTGCTTCAATGACTGAGATTATAGTTTGTTAGTTCTCAATGAAGTTTCTGAACCATACTTGACATTGTGAATAGATTGTTACTTGAGCATAAGAAATCATATGACAAAATCTATATATGCTGTTGTTATAAGAATGATCATGATGCCCTCATGTCTGTATTTTATTTTTATCGACACCTCTATCTCTAAACATGTGGACATATTTTTCGATATCGGCTTCCGCTTGAGGACAAGCAAGGTCTAAGCTTGGGGGAGTTGATACGTCCATTTTGCATCATGCTTTTATATCGATATTTATTGCATTATGGGTTGTTATTACACGTTATGTCACAATAATCATGGCTATTCTCTCTTATTTTAGAAGATTTATCATGAAGAGGGAGAATGCCGGCAGCTGGGATTCTGGCTGGAAAAGGAGCAAATATTGGAAACCTATTCTGCATAGCTCCAAAAGTCATGAAACTCCACGAAAGTCATTTTTGGAATTAATAAGAATTATTAAGCAAAGAAAGTACCAGAGGGGCCCACACCCTGGCCACGAGGGTGGGGGGCGCGCCCACCCCTACTGGGCGCGCCCCTGTCTCCTAGGCCCCCTGGTGGCCCTCCGGTGCCCATCTTCTTCTATATGAAGGCTTTTACCCTGGAAAAAGTCATAAGCAAGCTTACGGGACGAAACTCCGCCGCCATGAGGCGGAACCTTGGTGGAACCAATCTAGGGCTCCAGTGGAGCTGTTCTGCCGGGGAAACTTCCCTCCGGGAGGGGGAAATCATCACCATCGTCATCACCAGCGATCCTCTCATCGGGAGGGGGTCAATCTCCATCAACATCTTCACCAACACCATCTCCTCTCAAACCCTAGTTCATCTCTTGTATCCAATCTTGTATCCAAAACCACAAATTGGTACCTGTGGGTTGCTAGTAGTGTTGATTACTCCTTGTAGTTGATGCTAATTGGTTTACTTGGTGGAAGATCATATGTTCAAATCCTTAATTCATATTAATACTCCTCTGATTATGAACATGAATATGCTTTGTGAGTAGTTATGTTTGTTCCTCAGGACATGGGTGAAGTCTTGCTATTAGTAGTCATGTGAATTTGGTATTCGTTCGATATTTTGATGAGATGTATGTTGTTTCTCCTCTAGTGATGTTATGTGAACGTCAACTACATGACACTTCACCATTATTTGGGCCTAGAGGAAGGCATTGGGAAGTAATAAGTAGATGATGGGTTGCTAGAGTGATAGAAGCTTAAACCCTTGTTTATAAGTTGCTTCGCAAGGGGATGATTTGGATCCACTAGTTTCATGCTATGATTAGGTTTACCTTAATACTTCTTTTGTAGTTGCGGATGCTTGCAATAGGGGTTAATCATAAGTGGGATGCTTGTCCAAGAAAGGGCAGTACCCAAGCACCGGTCCACCCACATATCAAATTATAAAAGTAACGAACGTGAATCATATGAACGTGATGAAACTAGCTTGACGATAATTCCCATGTGTCCTTGGGAGCGCTTTTCTCATTATAAGAAATTGTCCAGGATTGTCCTTTGCTACACAAAGGATTGGGCCACCTTGCTACACCTTATTTACTTTCATTGCTTGTTACCCGTTATGAATTATCTTATCACAAAACTATCTGTTACCTACAATTTCAGTGCTTGCAGAGAATACCTTACTGAAAACCGCTTGTCATTTCCTTCTGCTCCTCGTTGGGTTCGACACTATTATTTATCGGAAGGACTACGATAGATCCCATATACTTGTGGGTCATCAGTGCACAACGAGCTTGTTAAATGACTGTGCACAATGATGTAGTTAAAGAAAACTGAAAACAAAAAATGCAGGCCTGGGGCTCGAACCCAGGACCTGTGGTTTATAATGGCACATGCAATGCCAGCGTGATAGAGGTAGTGATTTGTTCTACTAGCACCTTCCTTTGTACATATTGTTATTTTATTGGTCCTGCAGTTTAGCATGCATTACGGCCTCTACCTGACGACCGTGCATAGCATAGCGTTGTCGTTTCGGTTTCCTCTCCTTTAAGACGTGTCAACATGCCTTTCCCCCTCTCCACTCACCACTCGCACACCCCACTCCTCCCCCACTCCCTCTGCCAACCACCCAAGAAACCTGTCTCGACGACCACGCCACCGCCGCTGTCGCCATGGACCAGAATCTCGGATGGCAGAAAGCCGTCGAGGAGCTAGCCGGTGACAACCAGGAGATTCACGCGCAATACAGGGAGATCGCACGGTGGGTCCCAAGTGTTCGGATGATGAGGATCCACGCGCACGGTCTCGTCAAGGTGATGGCGGATGCTGAGAAGCGTCGTGCCTTCCCCGACGGCTTCCACGTTCCTCTGGCGACCATCCTCCTCTGGGCAATGTGCGAGGTTCAGCGCTCCCCCGACCCCAGGCAGCACGCCTGCTAGTGGATGTACCGCTCATCCACCGCGGCACCGGCCCAGCTGGATGGAGACCGTGTTGCGTCCAAGACCGAGCACGTCACCGACGTCATGCTTGCCCTGCCACCGCCCGTCAATGCTACCTACCGGGACCGCCAAGTTCCATCTGTTCTCCTTGGGCCAGATGACGACTCCGACGATGAGTCATCTGAGGAGGAGGTGCCAGAGGTCGTGAAAGTGCAAATATCCCTATGTGGTTTTGGTAATTCCTAACAACATATAGCTCATTGAGCTAATGCTATCCCAAGATAAATATTTCAGGAAAGCTCAATGATTGGCATGGCATGGATGAGAAAAGTGGACCCCTCAAAATGCTAAGGACAAAAGTATTGGCTCAAGCTCAAAGCTCAAGGCTCTGCATTTTCTATTTTAGTGATCCAAGATCACATTGAGTTTATAGGAAAAGCCAATACTATCAAGGAGGGATGAGGTGTTGCTTAATGAGGTTCTTGCTCAAAATGCTTAGTGATATGCTCAAAAGCCCTCAACTACTTTCTCACATCCACATATGACCTAAACCAAAAGTCAAACTTGGCCCCACCGATTCTTTCTATCCGGCGCCACCGAGTTTAGATGTCATAGCCACTGCCACAAACCCTAGGCAAATCGGTCTCACCGATACGAATCTCGGTCTCACGGAGATGGGATTGTAATCTCTCTGTTTCCCTTCGTAACGTTTCGGTCCCACCGAGATGAGCGATCGGTCCCACAGAGATTGCAATGTAAACTCTCTATTTCCCTTTCGTAACGTTTTGGTCCAACCGAGATGAGCGAATCGGTCCCACCGAGTTTACCTGACCAACTCTCTGGTTAGCTTATTACCAAAATTGGTCTCACCGAGTTTGTGTAATAGGTCTCACCGAGATTACGTTATGCCCTAACCCTAACCATATCGGTCCTACCGAGTTGCATGTCGGTCCCACAGAAAATCCTAACGGTCACTAGATTTACTGAATCGGTCTGACCGAGTTTCTCAATTCGGTCCCACCGAGATTAGTAAGTTGTGTGTAACAGTTAGATTTTGTATGGAGGCTATATATACCCCTCCACCTCCTCTTCATTCGTGGAGAGAGCCATCAGAACATGCCTACACTTCCAACTTACATTTTCTTAGAGAGAACCACCTACACTTGTGTTGAGGTCAAGATATTCCAATCCTACCATAAGAATCTTGATCTCTAGCCTTCCCCAAGTTGCTTTCCACTCAAATCTTCTTTCCACCAAATCCTTATCCCGTGAGAGAGAGAGAGAGTTGAGTGTTGGGGAGACTATCATTTGAAGCACAAGAGCAAGGAGTTCATCATCAACACACCATTTGTTACTTCTTGGAGAGTGGTGTCTCCTAGATTGGCTAGGTGTCACTTGGGAGCCTCCGACAAGATTGTGGAGTTGAACCAAGGAGTTTGTACGGGCAAGGAGATCGCCTACCGTGAAGATCTACCCCTAGTGAGGCAAGTCCTTCGTGGGCGACATCCATGGTGGGATACACAAGGTTGCTACTTCGTGGACCCTTCCTGGGTGGAGCCCTCCGTGGACTCGCGCAACCGTTACCCTTCGTGGGTTGAAGTCTCCATCAAGGTGGATGTATGATAGCACCACCTATCGGAACCACGGGTCAAAAATCTTCGTGTCTCCAAATTGCGTTTGCCTCCTCAAACTCCCCCCCTTTACCTTCATATGTAATTGTGTTAATTTCCGCCTCTATACTCTAGAATTGCATGTGTAGGTTGATTGCTTGACTTGTGCTAAGTTGCTAAAACCTGCCAAGAATTAAAATTGGGAAAAGGCTAAGCTTTTATTTTGTCAAGTAGTCTAATCACCCCCTTTTAGACATACTTTCGATCCTACAAGTGGTATTAAAGCCTTGATCTCCATTTGCTTTGATTTCCGTAGCTTTTGGTGGTCATATTCTTGGTTTCACAACCTAGGAGAGTATGGCGTCTAGAGAGGGAAATTATCACCATAGAGGTCCTTACTTTGATGGTACTAATTTTGCTAGTTGGAAGCATAAGATGAAAATGCATATTCTTGGACATAACCCTGCCGTATGGGCTATTGTGTGTATTGGCTTGCAAGGTGAATTCTTTGATGGGAGAGAACCGAACCGTGAAGCTACCACAGAAGAGTTGAAGATGCCGCAATACAACGCTCAAGCTTGTGATATCCTCTTCAACGGATTATGCCCCGAAGAATTCAACAAAATCAGCCGTCTTGAGAATGCAAAGGAAATTTGGGACACTTTGATTGACATGCACGAAGGTACCGACTCCGTCAAGGAATCCAAATTGGATGTGCTTCAAAGTCAACTTGACAAGTTCAAGATGAAGGATGGTGAAGGCGTCGCTGAAATGTACTCTAGGCTTGCTCTCATCACAAATGAGATTGCCAGCTTAGGAAGTGAAGAGATGACCGACAAATTCATCATCAAGAAGATCCTAAGAGACTTGGATGGAAAATATGATATCGTGTGCACATTGATCCAAATGATGCCCAATTACAAGAATCTCAAGCCAACGGAGGTCGTTGGAAGAATTGTTGCTCATGAGATGTCACTCAAGGATAAGGAAGAGCTCCACAACAAGTCAAGTGGTGCTTACAAAGCCTCATGTGAAGCTACCACATCATCAAGTGAGAAACAAACCTTCAATGAAGAATTGAGCCTAATGGTGAAGAATTTCAACAAGTTCTACAAGAGTAGGAGCAAGGAAAGAAGTTCCAAGTCAAGGTCCTACAATGACAAAAGATCTTCGAGTCGAGAGCGTAATTGCTACAATTGTGGAAGACCCGGACACTATTCCAATGAATGTATGGCTCCCTACAAGAGAAGGGAAGAGTCACCTAAGAGAAGAAGTAGAAGAGAAGAATCACCACCAAGAGAGAGAAGGAGTAGAGATGATCGTTATGAACGAAGAACATTCCGGAGGAGCAAGGATTTGGAAAGGAAGGATAAATCATCAAAGAGCTACACAAAACGAAGACATCAAGCTCATGTTGGTTAATGGGTATCCGGCTCCGACTCCGAACATCACTCTGAGAGAAGCTATCACTCCGACTCAGAACATACTCAAGATGAAGGTGTTGCCGGTCTAGCACTTGTGTCAACCAACTCCTACGCCATATTTGATTCACCAAATGAAGGACTTGGAAGATGCTTCATGGCTAAAGGCCCTAAGGTATTACACCCCGAGTATGTTGATTTCAATAGTGATGAAGATGACTTGCTAGGTGATGATGATTTACTTGTTGACAACTCTAGTGATGAATACTATGATGAAATGTCAATTGATCATGCTAATCAAGATAAAGCGAATGACAATGATAAGGAGAAGATTGAGATTCTAACTAAAGAACTAAACACTCTTAAGTTAGCTCATGAAACTATCTTAGGAGATCATTGAGAACTTTTAAGGACTCATGAGAAATTACGTTTTGAAAAGCTCAACCTTGAGCAAGAACATGAGTTTTTAAAAGCTACCAATGATGATCTTTGCAAGAAAAGTTCTTCTTACATTGCCAAGCATTTACTCTTATCTACTTACATGCCTCAAGTCAAGTCTTGTAACAAGAACAAGAAAGATTCTTCCTCTAGCAGTAACAACAATCATCATCCTAAATCCAATGTTGTTGCTTCTAGTAGTTCTCTTGATTCCACTAATGATTCTCTTAGCCAAGTTATACTAGAGCAATAAAACAACTTATTGAAGGGAATTATAGAGAAAGGTGTTTACAAGAGCCTTGCCGGAAGTAAGCAATTTGAGGAAATTGTACGCAAGCACAAAAGGCATCGGAAGAACCAAGGTGTTCGTTTTGAACGAAAATTCAATGCCAATGGAGTTGAGTGGGAAGAAGATCAATACCCCAAGACCAAGTTCGTTCCTCAACAAGAGAAGTATGATCCAACTTCTTTCAAAGGGACACAAGCACAAGATGATCTTCCACCACAAGACCACAAGCAGAAAGGCAAGAACAAGCTTCAAGAGGATATTGATGCATTTGAAGAAGCTCCTAAGGCCTTGGTCAAGTGGGTTCCCAAGACTACATCAAGTTCTACTTCATAAAGTACGACTACAACTCCAAGGATTCCCATCAAGATGGTGTGGATCCCGAAGAAGAAGAACTAGAGAGTTCTTGAGGGTGACTCCGCCAACATACTTCACTCTTATCATTTTGGCGAGGACAAGTGCAACCAACTTCCACATATTGCACTAGTTCATGGAGTCACAAACCCTCTTATTGGTAAGACAAGGGACTAGGTAACCCAATGCTTTCATAGACATCATCTTGTGTGTGTATCACTCTATGTCTATGGATATCCTTGTTTGTTCCTTGCGGGACTAACCCGTGTAGGTATTGAAAGTGCAACTCACTCCAAAGGATTGCTCCAAAAGATCTACATCAACATAGAGCATCCACATCTTCAACACCTACATGAAGTCAACATCGACAAAACCCAAGGTTAGTTCATCCCTCTTTGGGGGGATCTCGCATCTAGGGGGAGCTTTACTCTAAGAATTGAGCCAAAGCAACTCTAATGATGTGAACACATCAATGCATTATGTAAAAGTGGCAACCCCACTTGAGCTTAAACGGTGAGTATGACCTATGATCAAATGTTTTCATTTGACTCCTAAGTCAAAATACTCATATATAGATGACCTAGTCATCGCCAATTGCTTGATAGATGCTAGAATTGGTTGTGCATGCTTTGTCACATATTTTATATGCTATTTTATTGTGTGAGCATGTCATTTGCATATTTTACTCATTCGAGGACATCCACTTGTAGTTTTGCTTGTTTGGCTTCTTCCTTTTGCCAAGTGGATGGACAAGAATGCCTAAGAACCCTCTCTAGCTATCTATGTTATTCTCGTCTCAAACTCTATTCATGATACATCACAAAGTTTGATCAAGTCAAACTCTATTCATGCTACATCACAAAGTTTGATTAAGAATTTAGGGTTAGGTTTCTGCCGAAATCATCTCGGACCAACCGAGTTGTGGAAATCGGTTCCACCGATTTGGTTTAGGCCATTGCACATGTGATTCTCGGTCTGACTGAGAATTGCAAATCGGTGTGACTGAGTTCAGAACTTTGTGAAACCCTAGCAGTCTCGGTGCCACCGAACTATGACTCGGTCTGACTAAGTTCACTAGTTTAGGTTCCAAAAGCTGCTTCGGTATCACCGAGTTTACAAATCGGTAGATCCGAAATGCTTTCTGTAGAAAACTAAAACTAAGTTTTTAAATCATTCTTTTGCAAAAACCTCTGTGCTTTGTGATGCTCATCCGCTCTATCTCATCTATATCTATTCACAGGGTCTGCTGTCAGAGTTTGCACTATGTCAGATCAGAGTGACAGCTAGAACAGAAATGAAGAGCAAGTTCACTTGAGTGAGGGCACTAGTCCCTCCAGTACCTCAGATGAGGGCAACAGGAGCACACCCAGCAACTTGCCAATGGCTGCCACCAGGGCCAGAAAGAAGAGAACCTCAGATTCTGAAGATGAGGACTATGTGGCAGAAGAGGATGAAGCCACATCTAGGAAGGAGCTGAAGAAAGAATATGGCACAACTGCTGCCACCAAGCCTGGCATGAACAAGAAAGTTCCGGCCAACAGAACACCTATGTTGAAGGTCAGAGGATCGACTCAAGAGACTTTGGGATCTGAACCCAAAGAGCAAGAAGTGGCTGAAAAGAAAAGGAAAGAAAGAGCTAAGAAGACTATGGCCAGAGTAGTTGGAAAACCCTCTACGATGGAAGAATAGGAAGAGGTTGCTGCACCAGCACCTAAAGCTCAAAAGCTTATGGGAGATGCTATAAGATCAGGGGCTGCTCCATCAAAGCCCAAAGAAGCTCCCAAGGCAGCTGCACTTAAGACCAAAGCTGCACCCAAGAGGAACACCAGGAGTATTCCTGCTGCAGAGAAGAACAAGGCCCCAGTGCCTGAAGCTGCTGAAGAAGAAGAAGATGATGAGTCACATGTCTTGAGGAAGTTGAAGCCCAAAATTCCAGATCACAATGATGCTCATCCAATAGATGAGGACATGAAGCTCAGGAAGGATGCAGGACTCAGACAATGGAGATTGATAGATCCCTATGCTGTCAGGAGAAGGACTGCTGTGGACTACAAGTTCCATACAAAGGAACAACACGACTTCTATGAGACAGTGCTGCTTGATAAGAAACCAATTGTCTGTGATATGAGATGGGTGGACTGGAAGTACATCAGAAATGATGAAGAGCACTATCCTGGAGTCTATGATAGTTTGAAGTCTTGTGGGGTAGAAAACTTTGTTGGGCAGAAGCTCACAAAGTGGAATGATGATCTTATTATGCAGTTCTACTCCACAACTCATTTCTACCCAGATGGAAGGATTGTCTGGATGTCTGAAGGTACTAGGTACCAATCAACTGTTGAAGAATGGGAAAAATTGATCAATGCTCCTAAGGAATATGAAGATGACTTGGATGTTTATGCCAAGAAGAAGAAGGATCACAGCTCCATGGCACACATGTACAGAGAGATCCCGGATGCTGCTCTTGAAACTCATAAGTTTGGATTAGTACACTATCTGCTGTCAGGATTTCCAACAATCAATTGGATCCTCAGGCATACTCTGTTGCCAAAGTCAGGTGATCACAAGATGATCAGAGGCCATGCAATTAATTTGCTTCACATATTTGATGTGCCTCAGAAGTTCAAGTCATGAGCTTAATTGTTGAGACTATCAAGAGGACAGCTGCTGACCAGAAGAGGAGTTGTGGGTATGCCCCACAGATTCAGGAGCTCATCAACTCCAAGATGGGCACTGGCACTTACCTCCTGGACAAGGAACTGAAGGAAATATGCCCTAGAGGCAATAATAAAGTTATTATTTATTTCCTTATATCATGATAAATGTTTATTATTCATGCTAGAATTGTATTAACCGGAAACATAATACTTGTGTGAATACATAGACAAACAGAGTGTCACTAGTATGCCTCTACTTGACTAGCTCGTTGATCAAAGATGGTTATGTTTCCTGACCATAGACATGTGTTGTCATTTGATTAACGGGATCACATCATTAGGAGAATGATGTGATTTACTTGACCCATTCCGTTAGCTTAGCACTTGATCATTTAGTTTTCTGCTATTGCTTTCTTCATGACTTATACATGTTCCTATGACTATGAGATTATGCAACTCCCGTTTACTGGAGGAACACTTTGTGTGCTACCAAACGTCACAACGTAACTGGGTGATTATAAAGGTGCTCTACAGGTGTCTCCGAAGGTACTTGTTGGGTTGGCGTATTTCGAGATTAGGATTTGTCACTCCGATTATCGGAGAGGTATCTCTGGGCCCTCTCGGTAATGCACATCACTTAAGCCTTGCAAGCATTGCAACTAATGAGTTAGTTGTGAGATGATGTATTAAGGAACGAGTAAAGAGACTTGCCGGTAACGAGATTGAACTAGGTATTGAGATACCGACGATCGAATCTCGGGCAAGTAACATACCGATGACAAAGGGAACAACGTATGTTGTTATGCGGTCTGACCGATAAAGATCTTCGTAGAATATGTGGGAGCCAATATGAGCATCCAGGTTCCACTATTGGTTATTGACCGGAAACAGTTCTAGGTCATGTCTACATAGTTCTCGAACCCGTAGGGTCCGCACGCTTAAAGTTACGATGACAATTTCATTATGAGTTTATATGTTTTGATGTACCGAAAGTTGTTCAGAGTCCCGGATGTGATCAGGAACATGACGAGGAGTCTCGAAATGGTCGAGACATAAAGATCGATATATTGGACGACTATATTCAGACACCAGAAGTGTTCTGGGTGATTTCGGAGAAAACTGGAGTGCCAGAAGGGTTACCGGAACCCCCCGGGGAAGTATTGGGCCTTAGTGGGCCTCAGGGGAGAGAGAGGGCAGCAGCCCAGGAGGTGGCGCGCCCCCTCCCATGGGGAGTCCGAATTGGACTAGGGGAGGGGGGCGCGGCCCCTCTTTCCCTCTCCCTCTCCCCCTCTTTCCTTCCCCTTCCCCCTTCCTAGTTGGACTAGGAAAGGGGAGTCCTACTCCTACTAGGAGGAGGACTCCCCCCTCCTTGGCGCGCCCCAAGGGCCGGCCGGTTTCCCCCCTTGCTCCTTTATATACGGGGGCAGGGGGGCACCCCAGGACACACAAGTTGATCTTCGTGATCGTTCCTTAGCCGTGTGCGGTGCCCCCCTCCACCAAATTCCACCTCGGTCATATCGTTGCGGTGCTTAGGCGAAGCCCTGCTTCGGTAGAACATCATCATCATCACCACGCCGTCGTGCTGACGGAACTCATCCCCGACACCCTGCTGGATCGGAGTCCGGGGATCGTCATCGAGCTGAACGTGTGCTGAACTCGGAGGTGCCGTACGTTCGGTATTTGGATCGGTCGGATCGTGAAGACGTACGACTACATCAACCGCGTTGTCATAACGCTTCCGCTTTCGGTCTACGAGGGTACGTGGACAATACTCTCCCCTCTCGTTGCTACGCATCACCATGATCTTGCGTGTGCGTAGGATTTTTTTTGAAATTACTATGTTCCCCAACAGGAACACCTGCCCATCTACCCAGACTTTGAGGAAAACACTGTAGTGATGGATGAGAATGAACCATCATCTGTGCAAGCACAAGAAAAGAAGTAGAAAGCAAGGACAGAGAAGGCTGCAAAGATGCCAACCACTTATGAGGCATCTCAGTATTTCCTGAAGAGCAAGCAAGATCAGCTTGGCCACTTGATTGCCTCCACTCTGAGGATTGAGAAGGGTTTGGCCACCCTGACACAAAACCAGGAGAGCTTGGAGAGAATCATGGAGCAGAAGTTCTATGATTTAGATGTGAAGGTCACTGAGATACAGTCAAATGTTGAGGTACTACAGGAGTAAGTGGAGGAGAAGAAGGACAAGTCTACCACAGATACATTTGCTAGAGTGCCCAGAGGCCAGAGATCCGCTGCAGTGCCAGTGACAGACACCAGAGCAACTTCATCAGCACAAGCAACAGCTTCAGTGCCACCAGCTCCAGTAGCCACTCCACCAGCTCCATCAACCTCAACTGATGCCTTCGTCCTTGGAGTCATTTCTACACCACCACATCAAGACCAAGCCTGAGAGACGATTTAGCACTATGCATTTTTTATGAACTTTTTGCTAACTTGTTGCCAAAGGGGGAGAAAATGTATAGATCATAGGCTTCGAGAGAGAGTGTTGCTTTTGTTCTCTCTTGTTTTTGGTGGTTGAACTTTATTTGTTTGCTTGTTTGAGATACATTCCGCGTTTGTGTGATACTTGGATGATCATGTGTTTGATCATATTCTATGCTACATTATTGCTTGATTGGATGATATTATCTCTTATATCCTCATATGATCATTCACTTTGCTTGGTGATGAGTGCATGTATTTAATTATTATCATTTTGAGCGCTCCACCAAGATGTATGTGACATGAAAGAGTAACCCATGATCCTAATTCATTGTGCATTTGCAGTCCAAAGCAAATCTTAAATTATGCACAAATTTAGGGGGAGCTCTTGTCTTTCACATACTTCTCAAAGCGACAATGTTTTCAATCTTATTATCACTTGTCGAAGCTTTGATCTATATGTTGTCATCAATTACTAAAAAGGGGGAGATTGAAAGTGCAACTATCCCTAGGTGGTTTTGGTAATTCCTAACAACATACATCTCATTGAGCTAATGCTATCCCAAGATAAATATTTTAGGAAAGCTCAATGATTGGCATGGCATGGATGAGAAAAGTGGACCCCTCAAAATGCTAAGGACAAAAGGATTGGCTCAAGTTCTTAGCTCAAGACTCTGCATTTTCTATTTTAGAGATCCAAGATCACATTGAGTCTATAGGAAAAGCCAATACTATCAAGGAGGGATGAGGTGTTGCTTAATGAGGTTCTTGCTCAAAATGCTTAGTGATATGCTCAAAAGCCCTCAACTACTTTCTCACATCCACATATGACCTAAACCAAAAGTCAAACTCGGCCCCACTGATTCTTTCTATCCGGCGCCACCGAGTTTAGATGTCATAGCCACTGCCACAAACCCTAGGCAATCGGTCTTGATGTCTACTACATAACCTTCTTCTTGTAGACGTTGTTGGGCCTGCAAGTGCACAGGTTTGTAGGACAGTAGAAAATTTCTCTCAAGTGGATGACCTAAGGTTTATCAATCCGTGGGACGCGTAGGATGAAGATGGTCTCTCTCAAACAACCCTGCAACCAAATAACAAAGAGTCTCTTGTGTCCCCAACACACCCAATACAATGGTAATTTGTATAGGTGCACTAGTTCGGCGAAGAGATGGTGATACAAGTGCAATATGGATGGTAGATAAAGGTATTTGTAATCTGAATTATAAAAACAGCAAGGTAACAAGTGATAAAAGTGAGCGTAAACGGTATTGCAATGGTAGGAAACAAGGCATAGGGTTCATACTTTCACTAGTGCAAGTTCTCTCAACAATTATAACATAACCAGATCATATAACTATCCCTCAACATGTAACAAAGAGTCACACAAAAGCCACTAATAGCGGAGAACAAACGAAGAGATTATGGTAGGGTACGAAACCACCTCAAAGTTATCCTTTCTGTTCTATCTATTCAAGAGTTCATAGTAAAATAACATGAAGCTATTCTTTCCGCTCAATCTATCATAGAGTTCATACTAGAATAACACCTTAAGACACAAATCAACCAAAACCCTAATGTCACCTAGATACTCCATTGTCACCTCAAGTATCCGTGGGCATGGTTATACGATAAGCATCACACAATCTCAGATTCATCTATTCAACCAACACAAAGTACTTCAAAGAGTGCCCCAAAGTTTCTACCGGAGAGTCAAGGAGAAAACATGTGCCAACCCCTATGCATAGGTTCATGGGCGGAACCCACAAGTTGGTCACCAAAACATACATCAAGTGGCACATGATATCCCATTGTCACCACAGATAAGCATGACAAGACATACATCAAGTGTTCTCAAATCATTAAAGACTCAATCCGATAAGATAACTTCAAAGGAAAAACTCAATCAATTACAAGAGAGTAGAGGGGGAGAAACATCATAAGATCCAACTATAATAGCAAAGCTCGCGATACATCAAGATTGTGCCATATAGGGAACACGAGAGAGAACACGAGAGAGAGAGAGAGAGAGAGAGAGAGAGAGAGAGAGAGATCAAACACATAGCTACTCGTACATACCCTCAGCCCCGAGGGTGAACTACTCCCTCCTCGTCATGGATAGCGCCGTGATGATGAACCGGTGAGGGATCCCCCCTCCGGCAGGGTGCCGGAACAGGCTCCCGAGAGATTTTGGTGGCTACAGAGGCTTGCGGCGGCGGAACTCCCAATCTATCTTCGTTGTCGATGTTTTTAGGGTACGTGGACTTTATAGGCGAAAGAAGTTGGCTAGGGGGTGCTCGAGGGGCCCAGGAGATAGGGGGCGCGCCCAGTAGGGGGGCGCCCTCCTATCTCCTGGCCTCCTCGAGGCTCTTCTGATGTGAACTCCAAGTCTCCCGGATCATATTCTTCCCAAAAATCACGCTGCCGAAGGTTTCATTCCGTTTGGACTCCGTTTGATATTCCTTTTCTTCGAAATACTGAAACAGGCAATAAAACAGCAATATGGGCTGGGCCTCCGGTTAATAGGTTAGTCCCAAAAGTAATATAAAAGTGTATAATAAAGCCTGTAATAATTCAAAACAGATAAGAAAATAGCATGAATGCTTCATAAATTATAGATACGTTGGAGACGTATCAGCATCCCCAAGATTAATTCCTGCTCGCCCTCGAGTAGGTAAATGATAAAAGAAAGAATTTATGAAGTGTGAATGCTACAAGGTGCACAAATTTGATCAATGATAATTTCAATCACCTTTACTAGCATCATTATATGTCATAGCAGTGGTTCATCTCATAAAACTTTTCATGATCAAGTAACAAGCTATTGACATGTTAAAACATAGACCATAAACTTTTTTGAAAACTAGCAAACTTCATTCTTAGTCATCAAACAATTACAATTCATCCTATTTTCAGGAAGGGTCTATGTCAGAGCTTTGATTTAGCAAACTCCACATACTCAACTATCATATAGTCTTCTACAATTGCTAACACTCACGTGATATTAATGGGTTCAAAGTTTTAATCCAACACAGAGAAAGATAGGGGCTTATAGTGTTGCCTTCAAACATATTCACCTTTGGGTGATGTCAACAATAATAGTTCATGCTAACTTACATCCAATTGGATATATATATAGGGATCACCCCAACACAAAGTGCTTGCCAAAGGATAAAATGAAAAAGGGAAAGGTGAAGATCACCTTGACTCTTGCATAAAGTAAATGACATAAAGTAAAAGATAGGCCCTTCGCAGAGGGATGCAAAGGTTGCCATGCGCTTTTAGGGTTGGATACACAAAATATTAATGCGAAAGAACGTCACTTTATATTGCCCCTTGTATATGGACCTTTATTATGCAGTCCGTCGCTTTTATTGCTTCCATAACAAGATCGTACAAAGCTTATTTTCTTCGCACTAATAAGTCATGCATATTTAGAGAGCAATTTTTATTGCTTGCACCGATGAAAACTTACTTGAAGGATCTTACTCAATCCATATGTAGGTATGGTGGACTCTCATGGCAAAAACTGGGTTTAAGGATATTTGGAAGCACAAGTAGTATCTCTACTTGGTGCTAGGAATTTTGGCTAGCATGAGGGGGAAATGCAAGCTCAACATGTTTGAATGATCCATGACAATATACTTTAATTGAGATGTGAGAGAACATAACCCATTACGTTGTCTTCCTTGTCCAACATCAACTCTTTAGCATGTCATACTTAATGAGTGCTCACAATTATAAAATATGTATATGATAATATATTTATATGTGAAATCTATCTTCCTTCAATATTCTTTCATGAATTGTTCAAATGACCAATACAATGCTTGCTAACCTTCAATAAATTTACAACCTCTACTACTTAGATGTGAAGTCATTACTCCCAATGGAGTAAGCAAATGAGACATATATAAATTCAGATTTATGACATTCAACTCATTCAACCATTTACTCATAGGATACAAGTCAAGCACACGAGTAAATGAAAAACTACTCCAAAAAGATATAAGTGAAGATCAATGAGTAGTTAAATAATTGTGTAGCTATGGGAAGACTATCTAACATTTAAGAATTTCAGATCTTGGTATTGTATTCGAACAGCAAGCAAAGCAAAACAAAATTACATTGCAAGGATAGCACGACTCATGTGAAGAAGTAAAAACTTAGGTTCAACCGATACTAACCGTTAATTGTTGAAGAAGAAGAAAGGTGGGATGCCTACCGGGGCATCCCCAAGCTTAGATGCTTGAGACTTCTTGAAATATTATCTTGGGGTGCCTTGGGCATCCCCAAGCTTGAGCTTTTGTGTCTCCTTAATTCCTTTTATATCTTAGTTTCCTAAATCTCGAAAGCTTCATTCACACCACACTCAACAAGAACTCGTGAGATAAGTTAGTATAAACCAATGCAAGAACCTTATCATTTTCTAATGTAACAAATCACTAAAATTATTATTCAACATTGCATACTAAATTTCTCTGAATATTTAATACTCCTATCCTCAAATAGAATCATCAAACAAGCAAACATATGCAAACAATGCAAACATAACAGCAATTGGCCAAAACAGTATTGTCTGTAAAGAATGCAAGATTCATCATACTTCCCTAACTCCAAAAATTATAAGGAAAATACTATGCTGTATAAGATTTATCAGATCTCATTATGCAAAAAGATTCAATATTATATCATTCTCTGACTTTGCTAGGGATTTTTTTTTGCAACAGCGGTAAACTTTCTGTTTTCAAACAGCAACATCTATACTTGCAAAATAAGCATGGTAAAGGCTATCCTTGACATTTTTATTGAAAATAAAGATGCAAAACATTATTCTAAATAACATCAAGCAAATACTAACAAAATAAAATGACGCTCCAAGCAAAACACATATCATGTGGTAAATAAAAATATAGCTCCAAGTAAAGTTATCGATGAACGAAGACGAAAGAGGGGATGCCATCCGGGGCATCCCCAAGCTTAGGCTCTTGGTTGTCCTTGGATATTACCTTGGGGTTCCTTGGGCATCCCCAAGCTTAGGCTCTTTACACTCCTTATTCCATAGTCCATTGAATCTTTACCTAAAACTTGGAAACTTCAACCACACAAAACTCAAAACGAAACTCGTAAGCTCCGTTAGTATAAGAAAATAAATCACCACTTAGGTACTGTAGTGAACTCATTATAAATTCATATTGGTGTAATATATACTGTATTCCAACTTATCTATAGTTCATACCCTCCGATACTACTCATAGATTCATCAAAATAAGCAAACAACACATAGAAAACAGAATCTGTCAAAAACAGAACAGTCTGTAGTAATCTGTATCAAACGTATACTTCTGGAACTCAAAAAATTCTGAAATAAATTGGTGTACCTGAGGAATTTGTCTATTAATCATATGAAAAAAGAATCAACCTAAAATCACACTCCAGTAAAAAAGGACAGCTAATCTCGTGAGCGCTAAAGTTTCTGTGTTTTACAGCATGATCATAAAGACTTCACCCAAGTCTTCCCAAAGGTCCTACTTGGCACAAACACTAATTAAAACATGAAACCACATCTAACAATAGGCTATATGAATTATTTATTACTAAACAGGAACAAAAGCAAAGGACAAAAGTAAAATTGGGTTGCCTCCCAACAAGCGCTATCGTTTAACGCCCCTAGCTAGGCATGATGATTTCAATGATGCTCGTATAAAAGATAAGAATTGAAACATAAAGAGAGCATCATGAAGAATATGACTAGCACATTTAAGCCTAACCCACTTCTTATGCATAGGTATTTTGTGAGCAAACAACTTACGGGAACAATAATCAACTAGCATAGGAAGGCAAAACAAGCATAGCTTCAAGATTTTCAACACATAGAGAGGAAACTTGATATTATTGCAATTCCTACAAGCATATGTTCCTTTCTCATAATAATTTTCAGTAGCATCATGAATGAATTTAACAATATAACCAGCACCTATAGCATTCTTTTCATGATCTACAAGCATAGAAAATTTACTACTCTCCACATAAGCAAAATTCTTCTCATTCGGAATGGTGGGAGTATCATAAGAGACTCGAATACTATAAATTGTTTCCACATTAAAGGAGTAATGTTCAGAAAAAGGGTAATCATAATCATGACAAGTTTTATAAATATAATCATCACTACTTTTTATAGCATAAGTTTCATCACAATAATCATCATAAGTAGCAACTTTGTTCTCATAATCAATTGGAACCTCTTCCGAAATAGTGGAATCATCACTAAATAAAGTTGACACTCTTCTAAACCCAATTTCATCAATATAATCATCATAAATAGGAGGCATGCTTTCATCATAATAAATATTCTCATCAAAACTTGGGGGACAAAAAATACCATATTCATCAAACATAGCATCCCCAAGCTTGTGGCTTTGCATATCATTAGCATCATGGATATTCAAAGAATTCATACTAACAACATAGCAATCATGCTCATCATTCAAAGATTTCATGCAAAACATTTTATAGACTTCTTCTTCTAGCACTTGAGCACAATTTTCCTTACCATCATTCTCATGAAAGATATTAAAAAGATGAAGCATATGAGACAAACTCAATTCCAATTTTTTTGTAGTTTTCTTTTATGAACTAAACTAGTGATAAAACAAGAAACAAAAAGATTCGATTGCAAGATCTAAAGATATACCTTCAAGCACTCACCTCCCCGGCAACGGCGCCAGAAAAGAGCTTGATGTCTACTACACAACCTTCTTCTTGTAGACGTTGTTGGGCCTGCAAGTGCACAGGTTTGTGAGGACAGTAGCCAATTTCCCTCAAGTGGATGACCTAAGGTTTGTCAATCTGTGGGAGGCGTAGGATGAAGATGGTCTCTCTCAAAAAACCCTGCAACCAAATAACAAAGAGTCTCTTGTGTCCCCAACACACCCAATACAATGGTAATTTGTATAGGTGCACTAGTTCGGCGAAGAGATGGTGATACAAGTGCAATATGGATGGTAGATAAAGGTATTTGTAATCTGAAATTATAAAAACAGCAAGGTAACAAGTGATAAAAGTGAGTGTAAACGGTATTGCAATGGTAGGAAACAAGGCATAGGGTTCATCCTTTCACTAGTGCAAGTTCTCTCAACAATAATAACATAACCAGATCATATAACTACCCCTCAACATGTAACAAAGGGTCACACAAAAGCCACTAATAGCGGAGAACAAACCAAGAGATTATGGTAGGGTACGAAACAACCTCAAAGTTATCCTTTCTGTTCTATCTATTCAAGAGTTTGTAGTAAAATAACATGAAGCTATTCTTTCCGCTCAATCTATCATAGAGTTCATACTAGAATAACACCTTAAGACACAAATCAACCAAAACCCTAATGTCACCTAGATACTCCATTGTCACCTCAAGTATCCGTCGGCATGGTTATACAATAAGCATCACACAGTCTTAGATTCATCTATTCAACCAACACAAAGTACTTCAAAGACTGCCCCAAAGTTTCTACCGAAGAGTCAAGACGAAAACGTGTGCCAACCCCTATGCATAGGTTCATGGGCGGAACCCACAAGTTGGTCACCAAAACATAAATCAAGTGGCACATGTATCCCATTGCCACCACAGATAAGCACGGCAAGACATACATCAAGTGTTCTCAAATCATTAAAGACTCAATCCGATAAGATAACTTCAAAGGGAAAACTCAATCCATTACAAGAGAGTAGGGGGATGAAACATCATAAGATCCAACTATAATAGCAAAGCTCGCGATACATCAAGATCGTGCCATAGAGGGAACACGAGAGAGAACACGAGAGAGAGAGAGAGAGAGAGAGAGAGAGAGAGAGAGAGAGATCAAACACATAGCTACTCGAACATACCCTCAGCCCCGAGGGTGAACTACTCCCTCCTCGTCATGGATAGCGCCGGGATGATGAAGATGGCCAACAGTGAGGGATGCCCCCTCCGTCAGGGTGCCGGAATGGGCTCCCGAGAGGTTTTTGGTGGCTACAGAGGCTTGCGGTGGCGGAACTCCCGATCTATCATCGTTGTCGATGTTTTTAGGGTACGTGGACTTATATAGGCGAAAGAAGTCGGTCGGGGGGTGCTCGAGGTGCCCAGGAGACAGGGGTGCGCCCAGTGGGGGGGGGGGCGCACCCTCCTATCTCCTGGCCTCCTCGAGGCTGTTCTGACGTGAACTCCAAGTCTCCCGGATCATATTCTTCCCAAAAAACACGCTGCCGAAGGTTTCATTCCGTTTGGACTCCGTTTGATATTCCTTTTCTTCGAAATACTGAAATAGGCAATAAAACAACAATATGGGCTGGGACTCCGGTTAATAGATTAGTCCCAAAAGTAATATAAAAGTGTATAATAAAGCCCGTAATCATTCAAAATAGATAATAAAATAGCATGAATGCTTCATAAATTATAGATACGTTGGAGACGTATCAGGTCTCACCAATAGGGATCTCGGTCTCACCGAGATGGGATTGTAATCTCTCTGTTTCCCTTTGTAACGTTTCGGTCCCACCAAGATGAGCGATCGGTCCCACCGAGATTGCAATGTAAACTCTTTTTCCCTTTCGTAACGTTTCGGTCCAATCAAGATGAGCGAACCGGTCCCACCGAGTTTACCTAATCAACTCTCTGGTTAGCTTATTACCAAAATTGGTCTCACCGAGTTTGTGTAATCGGTCTCACCGAGATTACGTTATACCCTAACCCTAACCATATCGGTCCTACCAAAAATCCTAACGGTCACTAGATTTACTGAATCGGTCTGACCGAGTTTCTCAATTCGGTCCCACCGAGATTGGTAAGTTGTGTGTAACGGTTAGATTTTGTGTGGAGGCTATATATACCCCTCCACCTCCTCTTCATTCATGGAGAGAGCCATCAGAACATGCCTACACTTCCAACTTACATTTTCTGAGAGAGAACCACCTACACTTGTGTTGAGGTCAAGATATTCCAATCCTACCATAAGAATCTTGATCTCTAGCCTTCCCCAAGTTGCTTTTCACTCAAATCTTCTTTACACCAAATCCATATCCTATGAGAGAGAGAGTTGAGTGTTGGGGAGACTATCATTTGAAGCACAAGAGCAAGGAGTTCATCATCAACACACCATTTGTTACTTCTTGGAGAGTGGTGTCTCCTAGATTGGCTAGGTGTCACTTGGGAGCCTCTGACAAGATTGTGGAGTTGAACCAAGGAGTTTGTACAGGCAAGGAGATCGCCTACTTCATGAAGATCTACCCCTAGTGAGGCAAGTCCTTTGTGGGTGACATCCATGGTGGGATACACAAGGTTGCTACTTTGTGGACCCTTCGTGGGTGGAGCCCTCCATGGACTCGCGCAACCGTTACCCTTCGTGGGTTGAAGTCTCCATCAATGTGGATGTATGATAGCACCACCTATCGGAACCACGGGTCAAAAATCTTCGTGTCTCCAAATTGTGTTTGCCTCCTCAAACTCCTCCCCTATACCTTCATATGCAATTGTGTTACTTTCCGTTGCTATACTCTAGAACTGCATGTGTAGATTGATTGCTTGACTTGTGCTAAGTTGCTAAAACCTGCCAAGAATTAAAATTGGGAAAAGGCTAAGCTTTTATTTTGTCAAGTAGTCTAATCACCCCCCTCTAGACATACTTTGGATCCTACAAGTCGTCGTGCTGTCAGACGATGAGCCGGCGGTGCATATTGTTGCGCCCGTCGGAGCCGCCGTGGATGGTGGCCGCAACCTTCCCATTGAGGTGGACGACCTTCCAGATATTCCTGAATCTGGCATCATCAAGCAGGAGGTTGAGGAGGAGGGTGTGGCACCGGCAGTTCAGGAGGTGAAGAAGAAGAAGAGTGCAGCAGTGAAGACGGCAGTTGTGGAGGTGTGCCGCTCTGAGCACCTGAAGCTGCTCAAGGAGTGAAGAATGGTGGGTCTGCAGATGGTGCTGCTTAGGTATGTTGTTATATCACAGCATATAAGTAAGAAATATGAAGCTGTTAGCTAGGTATGCTGATATATCATAGCATATAAGTTAGTAAAATGGTGTTGTTAGCCAGGTATGCTGTTATATCATCACAACATATAAGTTAGAACTATTTTGGACATGCTATGGTTAGGTGTGATACTATATACAACACATAAGTTATCTATAATTATGTGGTTTGGAAAGTGACCATGAATATGTATGATGTTGGTATGCAACTCGAGTGCTTTGCCTAAAATGTGGTGTGCTGCACTGCTTTGTTTAAAATGTTGCATTGTACTGCTTTATTTGTTTCTATGTGCATGTGGATAGCTTAATAGACCAAATGGAGCACTTACTATAAATAGCATTCTGTACTTACATATGGTACATTATGTGAAAATTCAGTTATCAAACAATTTTGAGTGAAAATTTAGTTAAGGTTCAGTTTAGTTAAGTTAAAATTCAGTTAAGTTCAGTACAATTAATTTAAAATCCAGTTAAGTTAAATTCAATTAAGTTAAATTCAGTTAAGATTCAGTTGACTTAAGTTAAAATTTAGTTAAGATTCAGTTCAGTTTAGTTAAAATTCAGTTAAGTTAATTTCAGTTAAGTTTAGTACAATTCAATTAAGTTTAGTTAAAATTCAGTTAAGTTAATTTCAGTTAAGTTAAAATTTAGATAAGTTTAGTTAAAATTATCAGTCAAATTCAGTACAATTCAGTTAAGTTTAGTTAAAATTCAGTGAACTGAATACAATTGTTGGACTAAGTGAGCAATGTGGGCCTAATAATGGGCTGGTTTATTACTTTTGTCACTAATATTTGACTCTAATATTGGGCCTACCTACCACCATTAATCTACTGCCTACCTACTAGTCACCATTTCTACTATATAAAGCACCCCCCCCCCCAAATTGGCACAAACAAGAGTCAAACCGAAACACATCCCTTCTCCCCCCCAGGCACCAAAGAAAACCCTAGGAGACATGGATCTTGGAGAGGTCGTAGATGAAGAAGAACAGGTGCCCAGGGTAGCCAGGCGCAAAGAGGCAAGAATGAGGGAGAGAAGGCAACTAGCTCAGAGGATCCTTACAGCACGCAACCGCAAGGACATGGAGTAGTTCCTGGAGGTATTCCCCCTTGGCTCAAACCCTGCTGATGATGATGTCATCTACTGGGCAAGGAGGAGGGCAAATTTCCATCCTTTTCAGGTCACTAGGATGAGGTGGACTAGAATTCTCTACCCAGATGATTGAGCTGTTAAGTTTCGGTGCTCCTAGATCTACCTATCTACCAATGTATGAAATCTTTCGATGAATGCAATGTAATAAATCTTAGATCCTCCTTCTTATGTGCTCCATGATGCAGTGTATGCAATGTATGCACAAACTTAATGAAATCCTAGATCTACCTTTCTATGCTCCATGATGCAGTGTATGTAAGTTTCAGTTAAATGAACAAAAAACAGTTAACTGAATCATAATTCAGTAAACTATACCAAATTCAGTTAACTCACACAACAAATCAGTAGACTGAATCCAAATTCACTTAAGCAAATTTCAGTTAACTGGAAAAAGCAAATAAGTTAACTGACACAACAAATCAGTAAACTGTCAGTTAACAACAGTGGTATTCAGTTAACAACATGTTAGTATTTAGTTAACCCAGCAACACCTTTTTGGGGCATTTTTTAGTTAAAAGCAGCAACATTCAGTTATCTTGCAAATTCAGTTAACACCTATAATAACTACGTAGCTACCTAGACCCTAACAAATCACTATTACTAGTCTACTCGCATTGATCTCAGCGATTGTAACACCAGGTCCTGGGTTCGAGCCCCAGGCACACTATTTTTGATTCTGTTTTCTTTTTACCTAATTTTAGTAATTTGGCAGAACACAGTGTTCCACACTAATTTTTGTTACTCATTTTTTAAATTTGTTTCATTCTCAATGAAGTATATACTACTAAGTTAACTGCATGTTCAGTTTATTGGATATGCAACATTTTTTCTTGAGATTTTTTCCAGTTAAAAGTAGCAAAATTCAATTAACATCAGCTAACAACAAAATTCAGTTAACATGCAGATTTAGTGAGCAGCAACATTCAATTATCTTGCAAATTCAGTTAACACCTAATTATAGTATTTAATTACAAAAAGGGCAATGTATACCATGGTTTGCCATCAAAAAAGTGGGCAATGTATGCCACATTTTGCCATCAAAAAAGAGGCAAGGTATGCCACAGTTTGACATAACAAAACAAAGGCCAGTTTATGAGTTACATAAGTATAGGCCTTTTGTAAGGGCTAGTTATCGACTAGAGGGGGGGGGGGTGAATAGGCGATTTTTATGAAAGTCTTCAAAACATGGGAGTTTCAAAGACAAATGATAGAAATGACACTATTTGTATGCATCGGAAGGTAGACTACACTAGGCAAGCCATAGTCAAGTATTCACTGAAGTGAAAGCACGAAGACTATCAGCAGCTAGGTAGTAAGGATCAGGATGGAAGATAGTATGAAGCCAATCAGACTAAGTAGTCACACAGTGAAGTCAAACAGATAATGCAAGCAAGCAATGACTTCACGAAGACAAACTGTAAGTAAAGAGAAGTGACAGATAGAACCAGTAGCTTGGTGAGGACAGAGAATTGTTCGACCAATTTTAGTTGCTGTGACAACTGTACGTCTGGTTAGGGAGGCTGAGATTCAACTCAGAAGACCGCGTATTCACCTTATTCCCCTTGAGCTAAGGACTCCTAGTCCCCTCCCAATCACTCTGGTAAGTCTTCAAGGTAGACTTCCAAACCTTCACAGACTTCGTTCACTGGCAATCCACAATGACTCTTGGATGCTCAGAACATGACGCCTAACCGGCTGGAGGATTCACGGTCCTCAAGTGTAACAAGTCTTCAGATCACGCGGACAGAAAGACTTCAGTGATGCCAAACACTCTTTGGGCTCTGGGTGGTTTGGGCTTTGTCCTCGCAAGGATTCTCTCTCAAAGGCTTCGGAGGTGGGTTGCTCTCAAACGACAAAAGTCGTGTACTAACTCTGAGTAGCCACCAATTTATGGTGTAGGGGGTGGCTATTTATAGCCACTGGGCAACCCGACCTGATTTGTCCGAAATGACCCTGGGTCACTAAGGAACTGACACGTGTCCCAACGGTCAGATTTCAAACACATGCGGCAGCTTGACTTGGGCTACAAGTAAAGCTGACTCATCCGACTTTGGATAAGATTTGCTCTCATTGTCTTCGCTCGAAGACATAGGATTTGGTTGAGCATCACTTCAGTCACTCTGACTTTGTTCACATGAACCCCACTTAACAGTACGGTGGTTCCTATGACTCAACAAAGAAGAAAAGGAAACAACAAAACAACTAAGTCTTCGCGCTCCATAGTCTTCATGCGATGTCTTCTCATGTCATAGTCTTCAACGTGAATAGCTTCACAGACCATCATTGTCTTCAATGTCTTCACACATTTTTAGGGGTCATCTCCAGTAGGTAAACCTAATCAATGAGGGACTACTACCTATGTTATCCTGCAATTCTCACAAACACATTAGTCCCTCAACCAGGTTTGTCGTCAATACTCCAAAACCAACTAGTGGTGGCACTAGATGCACTTACAATCTCCCCCTTTTTGGTGATTCATGACAAACTGGTTGAAGTTTTCAATGGGGATAAAAGTATGTGAAATTGTAAAGGATTAAGATATTGTCTTCATTGGTGGCAAAAAGGCTCCCCCTGAAGATGTGCATATAAATGTTTTGCGTTGGAATGCAAATGCACATGGCAGGATGTAATTGTGGAGATCCTCTTCACCATATGAAGACAATACATCATGCATGAACAGATATACAAGAATAATGACATGCATAATGACAAATGGATGTCTGCAAAATGGCTTCATGCGGGATTTATCATCGCATCACAGAATAACAGAAAAAGTAGCAGACGACCATCAAGTTTAAGTGTTACAACCCAAAGAACCAAATGTATCAAAAGCGAGAGTTGTAAACACTTGGCAAATATATAGCAACCACCCATATGGGCCTGCTTGAAGACTATCAATATATGCTTCTCCCCCTTTTGTCGGTAAGGACCAAAATGGTTTGAAGATATAGTCTCTACTCGTTCCCATGAGGAGTAGGTGAGGCAGCATGGTCGTTGTTGAGGTTTGGTGGTGCAGACGAACTTAGTGCAGTATCGATACGCGCAGAAGTTGGAGGTGGTGAAGTAGCATCATCGGCGTCATCAAGAACTCTGGCTTCATGGTGTACATTGCCTGTCATCCACTCAAGGACCCATGTCTTCGAATCTCTGTTGTAGTCGCAAATGTGGAGAGTTGCATAGAATTGCAGCAGAAGCTCTTCATTCCAATTTTCTTTATTAGTCACAAACTGGAGAAGGCCTGCATCTCTGAAATAGTCGAGGGCTTCTTCTAAGCAAGGCATGCCTGCAATGGCTTCGCAGTCCAGACGCATATGGAGAAATATGCGCCCTTGATTGTATAGAACACATGAGTAATAGCTGCGCTGCTTATAACTCTAGAACCGATCAGATGATCTTCTTGGCTTGGAATATGGGTTCTTGGCTCTATCAAAGAAAGTGTTGTGTGCAATGAAGGCATTTGCATTGAATGATCTTGGCGCAGATGCAGTACCTGGTAACCTTGATAGACTTGGTTTTGGCTTCTGAACCTGAGGCCTGTGCTCCACATGATAATCAAACTGAGGTCGGGGAGCAGGCGGAGGAATCAGAATTGGCCATCTGACATTAACAAGCTCGCCTTGATAGAATGCTTGCTCAATAGTATGAGGCCTTGGAGGCGGTACAGGAGCAGAGGAAATTGTAATGGCGTCAGGCTGCACATTATTTGTAGGTGCATCATTGGCTTCAGGCACCATGTTGACTGCAGGCGCCACATTAGCTTCATCCATGACAACATCATTGGCGTCAGTAGTGTTATTGGTGGCCGCGTCAGGATTTTCAACCTCCACTTGAGTAGCTGGAGGGTCGGGCACAGACACGTTCTCCTCGAGAACAACTTCTTGAGTGATAGGGGGTGTAGCAATACGTTCTTCATCTTGATGGGGTTCTTGGTTTTCATTAGCTGATGCAGTCGGAATGTCTTCAACAGCTTTGGCTTCTAATGCAGGAACCGTCACAGAAGGAGTTTCTTCAGGGAACACTTGACGTGCCATTGAGCTGGATTGGTTTGAGTCTTCTTCTAGGATGGTTGTCATGGAGACCGATGGCCTGAGGCCTTTGCGAAGCCGTTGGAACATGGGCGACGCTTTTGGGGATGGTGTGGTCTCCATGTAATTGTCGTCATTCACCATTGGGCTGGTGAATTGAGCTGGTGGAGTACATGGTGTACTTGGTGAGTCTTGACTTGGAGTTGCTGGTTGGGGGCGATCAGCCCATGAGGCATCCTGAGAGATTGGCGTCAAAGGACGAACAATACTGATGAGTTCGCTGTTTGTGAGAAAAGGCGATGATACGGTTTGGCGCTCGATCTGAGGAAGGACTTCATCATCATTTACATTGTCTCGGGGACCAATGTCTTCAGCCGTGATGGGGTCAACGACTAGAACTTCTTCAGCTTTAGGAGCCTCTGTGAAAGCAGGCTCGTGAACTATCAACTGATGTTCTTGGTTTTCGGATGCAGGATGAGCAACAGAGTGGGGCTCGACAATGAGGGGATCTTTGGGAGCAGCCCGATCTTTCTTATTAGTCTTTCTCTTCTTGGGCAATGGAGCATCGTCGGTGGTGTTCTTGAACTTGCGCTTTCTGGCTTCGGCTTTAGCTGCCCTGGTTTTCTTCAGTTATGAAGCCACTGGGGGACCTTAGGCTTCGAGCCAGTCATGCTGGCAGGGAAGACAATGCGAGGTTCTTCACGCCTTGATGCTTCAGTTTGGGCCACAGCAAACTTCTTCTTCTTGGCAGCCAGCTTGGGGTCTATGCCAGGACGCCCAAGTGCCTTGCGCTTCTTAGCTTCATTGTAAGATTGAACACACTTGGCAGTGAGGTTTTTCATCCGCTCCCGAGAGCCTTTGGCTTCTTCACGTTTCTTGCGAAATGCCTCCTTTAGTTCATGCAACATCAGCTTGAAGTTTTGAACATCAGCCACACTGAGCTTGGCCATATGCTTCTTGAACTAATCTTTTTCATAGTCAATTTTGTTCTTCAGTTCAACTATCCACTGAGCCAGAGCCAGCTCAGGAGCAATGGCACCTTGAAAGGCGACGCTGATGCCAATTGGGAGCTGAAGATCATCAAAGCTGAGATTTGGCTTGTCAAACCACTCATCAATGAAATTGTCCAGAATGTTCACATCGAAGAGGGGCAGATCATTGAAGATCTCTGCCTCTTGCTTGCTCTTAATAAGCTGCTCAAGAGCATCATCACAAAACTCATCATCTGTTTACAGATCAATGGCTTCGGTCTCGTTCCTCAGAACAACATCAGGTGTCAGGGCTTGACCAGAACTCTGAACATTTTTCCTCTGGGGCTTCTCTTTCTTCTTGGAAACTCGAGATTGATCTTCAGAATCAATACTTGGTGCAGGAGGGGTAGTTGCCAATGGCTTCACTCGTGAAGCTTTTGGTGCGGTAGTAGGTTTTGAAGCCTTAGGCTTCTTCTTCTTCTGCAGCTTAGGAGGAGCTGGGGCTTCATCGGAGTCAGCATCATCAGCAGAGTGATCCACATTTGCACCTTGGACGGCAATGTGTGTGCACTACAAAAAAAAGACACATCCGTGACATTTTGGGCCGAACAAATTTTTTTCCTGTCATACATATGACACTTCTATGACGATAATTGTGACAAAACCCGGTATCATCATAGATGTGGTGGGCTCCTACTTCTATGACAAAAAATCATGACAGAAAATGGGCTTTTTGTCCTGGGCGGGCCGGAGACGCAGCTGCATGACATTCTTTGGGCCATCCATGACGGAAAAAACTGTGGTAGAAGCGAGGGGGAGGAAAATTTCGGGGAGTTGCCGATAACGGTGGGAGGTCGAGGGCCGAGCGATGCGCGTTTATCTCGTACACGTGCGAGGCGTTGGCTCTAACTGAACCCGAGCGAGGAGTTGGGCTCTAACTAAACCCGAGCAATTACACTCCAGCCTACGTGTTACTGAACCTGAGCGATCGATCGATGGCTGTTAACTAAACCCGATGGAGCGATTCCTTTGCTACTGCTGCTAACTGAAGCCGATCGATTGGATGAACAGTGAGCGTTGC
>NC_041383.1:661123547-661183101 GCF_002162155.2 Triticum dicoccoides | reverse complement strand
GGGCGGTTGAACAGGACCCCGTGGTGTGGAGGGCTGGATGAACAGTAGATGATGGAGGGCTGGATGAACAGTAGACGGTGGAGGGGTGGTTGAACAGTAGCCGGTGGAGTAGCGCACGGTGGAGGCTGGATGAACAGGAGCTCGTGGAGGCTGGAGGAGGTCGATGGTACCCCGTGGAGGCTGGAGGAGGTCGACGGTGGAGATGAATAGTATCCCGTGGAGTCCCGTTTTGCGGCACGCCACACCCCTCCCGATGAACAGGACCCCCATTTCGACCGTAGGAGGTCCGTTTCCTCCGTTTTGCGGTACGCCACACCCCTCCCGATCAACAGGACCCCCGTTTCGACCGTAGGAAGTCCGTTTCGTCCGTTTTGTGGTACGCCACACCCCTCCTGATCAACAGGACCCCCGTTTCGACCGTAGGAGGTCCGTTTCCTCCATTTTGTGGTACGCCACACCCCTCCTGATCAACAGGACCCCGTTCCGAACGTAGGAGGTCCATTTCCTCCGTTGTGCGGTACGCCAGGCCTCGTTTCCATCGCCTGTTCCGTCCAAGCCGGTTAGCTCCCACGCATTCCGTTGCCTCCCGATGAACACGACGCATTCCGTTGCCTCCCCATGAACACAACGATTTCCGTTGCTTCCCCATGAACACGATGACGACGATGTTTCTCCGTTCCGACCCAGCCATGTACACAAGCCCTGGCCGTATGTATGCGCGAGTAGGCGTTTGAGACCCTGCCCGTATGTACATACGTGGCCGTATTTTCTTTCTTGCACCCTCGCCGCTACACGTACGTGTACATGCTACGTGTGCACCTCTACTACGACACGTGCGCGCCTCTACTACGACACGTGCGCGCCTCTACATCCACCAGTATATATGTACGTACATGTTCGCGACCAGAATGACAACGCTACGTACGCTTCGACCAGGTGGGTCCCGACTGTTAGGCACTTCCTTGCTTGCGAAGATATAGCTGGTGGGTCCCAGCAGTCAGGGGGGCAAATCGTTTTTTTGCCCGGACGCACTTCCTTGCGTGCGAAGATGTAGCTGGTGGGTCCCAGCAGTCAGGGGGCGAATCATTTTTTTTGCCCGGACGCACTTCCTTGCGTGCGAACGTGTAGCTGGTGGGTCCCAGCAGTCAGTGGGGAAACATTTTTCCGTGAAATACGGTGGCCCGTCCGGTGGGTCCCCGCTGTGAGGTGGAGGATTAATTATTTTGCGCGTAATAAGGAGGCACTTCCTTGATGCGGCCGTGGACCCAGCTGTCAGCCTCTCCACGCACAGTTCTCTTCCGATGGAAGTCAGTTGTTGACCACATTGACCACGCCGCGGCGAGAGGGGACGACACGGAGGCAGGGAAGACTCGGCAGTTATTTCCCACGCGGAGGGGAGTACGACTGTACGAGGGTTTACTGGTTCGTCTGCCGTTGCCGGAGAATAACAGCAGGTGTGGGTGAGTAGAGGGATGGCTAGGCCAGCGATGGGAGTACGGTGGGGCGGTGAGGCCTGCGCGGTAGCACAGCCGGCCGCGGGGAGGAGGGAGCAGGTAGTCCCGTCGGCGCTTGTTTGAGCGGCTGGAGCAGGAAGAGCAGAGATTGAAGAAGCACGACGGCCGTTGGATGGACATCCAACCGTCACAGCTTGTGCGTCAACCTTTTTTTTAGGAAAGCCTCAAATCTGTGGAAAACAATATACATCCCATCTGCCATTATTTCTAATAATTTACAGCCCATTTGCTAATTCTTAAGGTTTTTTTGGAGCCCATATTCTTTTTGTTAGTATTACAGCCCATATTGTGGCCACGGTTAAGAAATTATACGAAAATTTGCATATTTCAGTGCGGTCCGAACTATTTTTAATCCTGGAATTTCGGCTCACATTCAAACTGATTTTAAAAATAAATGTATATCAATATAAAATCCAACAAATTCTCCACGCATAAAAATTAATGTAATTTAAAATCTTGAAATGAAAAATATATATTTGAAACTAATTGCCGGTTTGACGTGTTTTAAAAATGTACAACTCATTTCTCATTACTGATGGGCCATTTTCTCGGCCAGCCGAATGAAAGCTCTCCTCGTCTTGAAAGATTTACAGTCCAACAGGCCTGACAAAGCGACTTACTTGGCAAATCACAAAAAAACTAGGCTGTGGCCGTGGACCCAGCTGTCAGCCTCTCTACGTACAGTACTCTTCCGATGGAAGTCGTTCCTTGACCATGTTGACCACGTCGCACGGAGAGCACCATGGCGGTGGACGACGACGAGGCTTAGGAAGGGGACGACGCGGAGCCGGGGAAGACGCGATAGTGGAAGCCCGTGCAGAGAGGAGTACGAGGGTTCATTGGTTCGGCTGCGGTGTGAGGCTGCCGTCGCCTCAGGGCCTGGCCAGCGGTGGAAATAGTAGGGGGCGGTGAGGCCTCCGCGGCAGCACGTTCGGCCACGGGAAGCAGGAGCATGCGGCACGACTGGTGCTGCTTTGGGTGGCTGGAGCAAGAAGACCAGATGTTGAAGAAGCACTACGGCCGTTGGATGGACATCGTACGGTCACTGGAGCTAGAATCGTTTATATTGACTAAGTTGACAAAGCCCTCCGTCCCCGTCAACTTAGTAGGCCCACAAGTCAGCCTCCCACAAAGGTGGGTCCCAGCTAGTAGGGGGTATTCATTTTTTTGCATAATAAGGAGGCACTTCCGGTGGGTCCGAGCTGACAGCAGGGGGAACGTTTTTTTCACGAAATACGGTGGCCCGTCGGGTGGGTCCCAGCAGTCAGGGGCAAACTTTTTTTCACGAAATACTGGTGGCCCGTTCGGTGGGTCCCTGCTGTCAGGTGGAGGAATAATTATTTTCCGCGTAATAAGGAGGCACTTCCTTGCGGCTGCCATGGACCCAGCTGTTAGCCTCTTCACGTACAGTATTCTTCCGATGGAATTCGGTCATTGACCATATTGACCACACCGCGCCGAGAGCACCACGGCAGTGGACGACGGCGAGGCCTAGGAAGGGAACGACGCGGAGCCAGGGAAGACGCGACAGTGGATGCCCACACGGAGAGGAGTATGAGGGTTCACTGGTTCGGCTGCGCTGCCGTCACCGCAGAATAACAAGGGGTGCGGGTGAGTGGAGTGGAGGTATGGCCTGGCTAGCAGTGGGACTAGTATGGAGGCGGTGAGGCCTCCGCGGCAGCACAGCCGGCCACGGGAGGCAGGAGTAGGCGGCACGACCGGTGCTGCTTTGGGCGGCTGGAGCAAGAAGACCAGAGGTTGAAGAAGCACTACGGCCATTGGATGGACATCGTACGGTCAGTCGAGCTAGAATCGTGCATATTGACTAAGTTGACAAAGCCCTTCGTCCCCGTCAACTTAGTAGGCCCCGTCAACTTAGTGGACATCGTATGGGGAGTATTCTTCTTTTTGGGCGTAATAAGGAGGCACTTCCTTGCGTGCGAAGATATACCTGGTGGGTCCGAGCTGTCAGCGGCGGTAACATTTTTTTCGTGAAATGCGAAGGCCCTTTCGGTGGGTCCCAGATGTCAGGTGGAGGAATCATTATTTTGTGCGTAATAAGGAGGCATTTCCTTGCGTGCGGCCATGGACCCAGCTGTCAGCCTCTCCACGTACAGTCCACTTCAGATGCATGTGGGTCGTTGACCACGTTGACCATGCCACGCTGAGAGCACCAGGGCGATGGACGACGGTGAGGCCTAGGAAGGGAATGACACGGAGGCAGGGAAGACTCTGCAGTTGTTTCCCACGCGGAGGGGAGTACGACTGTACGAGGGTTTACTGGTTCGTCTGCCGTCGCCGGAGAATAACAGCAGGTGTGGGACTGTGGGTGAGTAGAGGGATGGCTAGGCCCGCGATGGGAGTACGGTGGGGCGGTGAGGCCTGCGGCACAGCACAACCGGCCGCATGGAGGAGGGAGCGGGCAGTCCCGCTGGCGCTTGTTTGAGCGGCTGCAGCAGGAAGAGCAGAGATTGAAGAAGCACAACGGCCATTGGTTGGACATCCAACAATATACAGGCCATCTGTGGAAAGCCTAAAATCTGTGGAAAACAACATACAACCCATCTGTCATTATTTCAAATAGTTTACAACCCATTTGCTAATTCTTACGGGGTTTTTTGGAGCCCATATTCTTTTTGTTAGCATTACAGCCCATATTGTGGCCACGGTTAAAAAATTATACGAAATTTTGCATATGTCGGTGCGGTCTGAACTGTTTTTAATCCCGAAATTTGAGTCACATTCAGACTGATTTTAAAAATAAATGTATATCAATATAAAATCCAATAAATTGTCCACGCATAAAATTCAATGCAATTTAAAATCTCAAAATGAAAAAAAGATATTTGAAACTAATTGCCGGTTTGATGTGTTTTAAAAATGTACAGCCCATTTCTCATTACTGATAGGCCATTTTCTCGGCCAGCTGAATGAAGCTCTCCTCGTCTTGAAAGATTTGAAGCCCAACAGGCCTGATAAAGCGACATACTTGATAAATCACAAAAAAAACTGGGCTAGCCATTTTCAGAAAGAAAAAAAAACTACTGGGCTGGTCTGTGGTATACATAAAAGAAAAGGCTGTCTAGATAGGCCATAGTGTCCCTTACAGCCGAGTTGACACCCTGCTTCCATCTCAAAAACAAATTAGATAAATGCCACTCCAATTATGGCAATTCATAAAAATGCCACTGCAATTTCCAAACTTTGAAAAATGCCACTGCAATTTTTGCAAACTATGAAAAACGCCACTGCAGTTTGCAAACTTTGAAAAATGCCACTCCAGACTTCAAAAAATGCCCCTAGAAATGACATGAAATGACATTTTTCAAAGTTTGGAAATTGCAGTGACATTTCTCGGAGGAATTTATCAAATTAACCCAAAACAAAAATAAATGGGCGAGCTGCTGGGTCCCTGGTGTCAGCCGCTCATTGTGCAACTCTCTCGTTTATTGACTATGTTGACAATGGCATGGGACCCAGATGTCAGAAATCCACTAGGAGGAGCCATTTTTTATTGGCTTGAAAAAAGGAGGCACTTGCTTGCATACTGCCATGACCTTGGCGGGTCCCTGCTGTCATCCTGTCCACGTACAATCATCTCCTGATTGTGTACGCGTCAACTTGCTAGGCCCACAAGTCAGCCTCTAAACCCGTGGAGGACAAATACAACTCATTTAAAAAATAACAACCCATTCCATACGTTCAAACGGAAAGTTCAACATTCAGAGCAAAGTAACAGGTCTGATCCACATGTAGAGTACTGAACTTCCATGTTGACAACCATCATAGCCAAGTTAACTATCTACTCCCACTAGACAAGTACTAACTTACTCTTAGCTAACTAGACGATGTCGGCCGCCATCTGTGGTACACGCTAAATGCCGGCACCGGCCTCCTGCTCCTCGCCTCGGACTTGCCAGAGGTGCGATAGGGCGCGTTGCTCGCGCGCGTTGGCCCTTTCCATGCCAGCGTGGTCCACCGAAGCTTCGGCTTCCAAGCGGGAAACCCACTTGACGAGCTGGTAGTAAAAATTGGCATCGCGAACACGTGCGTGCCCGACAACCTCCAGGGCTATTTGTCGGGCGCCGGCCCCCATGTAGTCGGCCCAGTTGCGGGCGCTTTGCTCGCGACTCAGAGCGTCGGTGCGCTGCTGCTCCATGTCCCGCTGGCGGTGCAAATCGGTGATACGCTGCTCCTCCACCAAGCGGTCACGCTCCAACAACTCCTGCTCCTCCGCCATCCGGTCCCGCTCCAACAACTCCTCGATCTGTGCATTGCCATCTAAAGACAGATAGAATTCCTCCTCCCTCCGTCTGCCTTCCAGTGAAAAACCGAACACTAGTTCCAGCGGTGACCGCCTCCGGCGTCGCCTACCGCGGACAGGCGGGGGCATGGAGGACGTGGCGAGCGACGTCGGGCCGGTGGGGGCTTATGAGGATATGGCGAGTTTTGTCACGGTGGCACCGGAGAAGGCCGGGAAACAATACTTATAGGGGGAAGGTAGCGCAACGGTCATCGGAATTCAATGCATAATGGATTAGCGCGCCAGCTTGCCGTGGAAAACTAGGGAAACTGAAATTATGACTGTGCCGTCCCGTCCCGTCTAGGTCGCACGCCGGCATGGCGGTCAAACAAGTGCACTCGAATCATCTCCCTCCTTGTCAATAATGATTTCACGGATTTAAAAAGCCCGCAACAATTAAAGCGTATCTTTTTTCGCATCATTTAGGTGCCTTAATTACGGCTGGCTGCATGCAGGCACTCAGAATCGCTCGCAGGTAGTACACGAAGCAGCATGCAACGAGTCGCAGCCGAGGGCACGCATGCAGCCACTTAAATCGCTGGAATTAATTAGGCTTAAACTTCTGCATGCCGTTAATTATTGCCATGCCTTGGTCTTGCTGCTTTGCTCATGGGACTAATAAACCTGGACGGATGGAGTACCTTGGTTGGTGAGAGGTTTGAATTAAGCCCTGCAAACTGGAAAGGAGGTACTAGTACGTGCGTGATCCGCTATTTATTCGTGTAGGATCGAGTAGGTCATTTCTTGAATTGAGCCCTGCAAACCGGAAAGGAGGTAGTACGTGCGTGATCCGCTATTTATCCATGTAGGATTGATAGTGTAGTTTGTCAGTGTCTTCATAGGTAGGCATTTTTATCCGTGTAGGATCGATAGTGTAGCTTGTCAGTTTCTTCAGAGGTTGGCATTTTTATTCAAAAAATTGCCACTTCACATCTTACATCGCAAATAAAACTGCCAAGAGCGCATTTGTAGGCTAGCTAGTGATCGATCAGTAACTTGTAAACACTGAGCGAACAGAAATAAGTAACTGTTAATGCATCTCAATGATTCATAGATCATATACAAATATGTAGCTCCAAAAGCAAAGATTAGCCACTTCGGATCTTGCGTCGCAACTAAAACTAACTAGTATGATTCCCATACATAAGATCAACATGTTAATGCATCTCAATGATTCATAGATCATATACAAATATGTAGCTCCAAAAGCAAAGATCTAGAAAAAACATCTGTTCTTCCTACTAACATGGATGCTTCTATTGGCCAACATTCAGTACAGACTGAAAGACAAATTTGTTTGTGAAGTCTACAGTTCCTCTTGCAAACGTAAGTGGATTCACCAACAGCTGGAACCATGAGAATGAACCACGCATGATGGAGGAACATCCACTGCAATATGATTTGGTCTTCTCTCGATCACACTGCGAGACTATTTTCGGAATACAAACTTTAACTTAGGCAAAATGATGCCCATTGTATAATCAGACCAAAGCAATGAAGCACCAACTATTAGCCAGTAAATACTACAGTACTACTTTTCTGCAGTCCATGAAGTGACTATCCAATCTTTGTGTCTATTTTCAAATGGCACTGCATGCAGTGACTATACTATTCTCTTGTGCAGTTCAACCAAAATTGCGGACACTTTGTTTGTTTGCCAAATAGCAACGGGCAGACATCTCTGTCTGCACAAATATCAAGCAGCTAGTAAACATATCAAGCAGCTAGCAAACCACTAGTATTACTATCTAATGACAGTACAAAACGAGTAGTAAGATAGTAGCAAACCATGTACCTTCGTAATGAACAGCTCATAGTGCCACCAATTGGATATAAAGGTTTGGGAAAACATGCTCCTAATGTTCAACCAGTTGGACTTTTTGTGCAGCTCCACTAAAATCGAGCATCCTGTTTGCATAGATATTGAAACTGTGATTACTATAAACGTGGCACTAGTTGAAGCATAGACTCACAAATATAAGCATTCAAATTTCTTAATGGGAAAAGGTAGCAAGACTGTTTCTAACAACCTGTTTGAAGGAATAAATAAAGCAACATCAGCTGATGTCAGGAAGGCATACATAGTTTTTTCTGAAAAACTTAGCCATTCCTGACCTTTCCTCTTCTTTTAAGCAAATTTTGTGCAGTTCTACTAAAATAAAATGCCATCACCGCCTTGACAATTCAGTGACACTGTACCAAAGGAAATGACTTAACATTACATCATGATGTTAGGTATGTAGTCGACATGCATTAGAGACAAACATACAGACCTCCTCCGATAACATAATGAACATTAATTTTAACAAAGGTGTGACTAGCTTTACCGGGATAATTTGAGTGAACTCTGCACCATTCGAATACTACAAATATACACTAATCCAGTGGCTATTGCAACAGTAGAGTAGTTAGTTTATTACAGGGTACAGTACAATGGTTTTACTGAATAGATTTCAATAAACTCTAGCACTGGAAGGTTTCTATAAGAATTAACAATACAAAATGTAAAGATAACAAGTTTCAGCATTGGTATATTAGTGTCATTAGACAAAATGTAAAGGTAACAATACATCCACAATCAACAGCTAACCCTGAAATAATCCAGTGACATTAAATGGCATTGCTTAAATTTATCGGTGGCATTAGACTGAGAGCGGCATTAGTTAAATGTGGCTTCACTTTAGCAGTAGCATTGCTTGACTTGACTGCTGGCGTTATACTAACAGCAAAAAAAGTGGCAATAAGAGCATGGGAGACCCATTCGGACAGTGGGCGCACCAGTACGATGTACCTCCAGGGACGCAGAGTGGGGAGGGAGGTATGGTTGCCCAGAGCAACAAATATCCAGGCAGCATATGTGGATTACGTCCCATTTTTGTTCTCTTTAGCCACCTTTTTCCTATGTGAGGACAACAAACCGATCGACCTGGTCATTCTCTATTGCGTTGTCATGCCTTTCTACCCTTCTTCAACCAAGAGACATGAGACTCATTCCTTAGCTACTGATTTCCCCTTTTCAACCTAGATGCAGGTTCGATGCCTACTCTCTTGGACAGTACAGTCTCCCTTCCTTTCCTTATTCAACCCAGACATGGATTAGTCTGCATGAAGTAGGGTTTCCTTTAATAGTGCAAATTATGGTTCTCGTCTGCGTGGCGAGCAGAGCAGAGGAGAGCAAATTGGGAAGGTGGTGGAGTGGAAAAAGATCCACATGCAACGACGTGCCAGATGGGGCGATAGAACAAGGGTATGGTTCGAAAAGAGGTAGCATACTTGAGGGTCGGCGGGAAGTGGCTTCGCTCGTGGTCGTCGTCCTCCGCACACACTACGGCAACGACCTTGGGGACAGAGGCCATCCAACGCGGGCGCTAGGTCTGAGAGGACGGCCTTGTCGTCAGTGCGTGACCTCGCTCGCCGACGACGAGTACGTCAACACTGCACGTCCTTTTCTTCCCCGGCGGATCTGTGACCACCGTTGAGGAGGGAGAGAAGGGCCGTCTTTTTTAGATCTAGAGAGAGGGTGGTAGTGTGAAAAGCAAGTGGGCAGCCCTTGGCAAGAAAGCGCTGAAGCTCCAGCCTATATATCTTTTTTATACTACTAGTACTGGAGGTGGAGTAGTGGTAGAGTAGTTTATATTTTCTTTGCGTACAGTATCAGTTAGTCGTGCTTCAAATCTGAACGGCACACCATTAAAAAAATAAAGGTCGATAACTAATGCGGCACCTCGGGCCAACGCGGCCAGATCGCATTTTGCACGAGAAATTACACACCATGTTTCGTTGACATGTGGTCCCGTTCCAACATATCAGTGAGACGACAGCGAGTAGTAGGAGTATTTCTGAACCGACGTGTAGGCCGGGACGCCCCTTCGTGAACCGTCGCAAACTGGCAACCGTCCACCGACTCTTCGCCTTTCCCTCTCGATTTGGAACTGCTGTCACACACTCTTCCTCTCCCTCCTCCATTTTCCTTCAGCCCTTCACCCTTTCTTCTGCCATTGTTCGATCGTCTTCTCCATGGAGGGAACAGGACGGAAACGATCTCGTTATTCTTGCCCCGATCTGAAAGATGACGTGGTGCAGGAACTCATTGATCGGTGCGACATCATCACCTCGGCTGGCATGGCAGGTTCGTTCAAGCCCATTCTTGACTCAACTAATAACATCATTACAAGGAACCCAAGAGTCAAGGAGCGGTTTGATCTCCCCTATCTTCTTCGCCGTGACCCTGATGACTGGTGCCGTTACGACGGAGACCTCGCCCTGTGCAAGTTGATGCCGCTTAATAATGATACGTATGATGTTAAGATGCCATCGCTTGAGGGCAAGGCTTGGGCAGGCGCAAATGGAGATTGGGTTGTTTACATTGGGTCCAACTGCGAGTGGGAACTTGTGAATGTGTACACTCGTGACCGGGTTCCACTTCCAAAAATCTCAGCAGACTGCCCAGAGGTTGAGCACACCGGTATTGTACGCACGTTCAAATACAATCATGGTGACTGTCTTCTACGGAAGATAGCAATTTCTCGAGTTCCCAACCATTCTTGGAATTACAACAACTATGAAGTTGTTGCTATCTTCGACAAGCTTGTTGCCGTCCTTGCTGGTTTGACTCGATGGATATTGCTCAAAAATCAGTTTCTGTACACGGATGAATACTGTGATGCAATTAAATACGAGGGCCTTGTGTTTGCTGCCACCACTCGTGGCACTGTTTTTGCATGGAATCGTTGTTTCGGTACGTTTGTCTTCCATCGTAATTATAATTGTTTCATGCAAATGCATGCAGGTTAGCAAGTTTCCCTTTACTAATTAACCTTCTTCTTGTGTTTCCAAGGTCCTGCGAACATTCCACCACCTATAGTCGAAGATTTTTATAACCAAGGATGATCACGAGCATGAGGACGAGCAGCGCCCATATACTATTTGGCGCCTGGCAACTAATTTCGATGGATCACCTCTTCTCGTGTGTATACAGCCCACTGAGGATGTTACTGCTAAGGAAGCAGGTGTAGTCTCCCATGGCCGCACTCTCCGAATCTATTCCAACACCCATTGCATGGTATTCGGGATGGATACTAGTGTGCTAGCGGCAACTCCTTCTCCCTGGTACAGAATTGATAGTCTTGGAGAAAACTCGCTCTTCCTTGGACAAAACTATCCAATGATGGTGAAAGGCGATCCAACTGCTGTTGACACAACGTTACTACCATTTATGAGAAACAACTGTGTCTATACCTCGGACATTTGGGTGGCTCCCTACCCTGAAACTGATATAGTAGGCCGCTTCAGCCCAGATGATCAGTCCTGCGCTGGTCTCCAGATCGACAATGGATGGCCCGTCCTAGAGAATCACTTGTGGTTCAAAGCAAGCGATTCCAACGCCGAGGAATGGTTGAGTTGAAGTTCATTTCATTGCTTGTTATTTGTTGTGTGGTGAAAACTTTAGTATTTATAATGTATCCTCGTTGTCGATGTGGGTTGATGACCTGTTGTATGTAATAAAATGATATGCTTGTGATAAACTTACTAAATTTATGAATGGCTTTCGAGTCGCTTCTGTGAGTGAGTGGTGCGACGAGGCAAAAAAATATTTTCCGAACACATAATTGTACGTGCATTGCAACAGGTTATCGGATGAGGCCAATCAACAATAGTAGTACACTATTTGTACTAGCTTCACATGCTTCATGCGTTGTGCGGGTGTTTTTACTGTAGCCATATTGTACTACGTAACCAGCACCTCGAATCCTCGATACTAGTAGTACTATATAGTAAGTAGTAGGAGTAGTAGGGTGGCATGGGCCAGAACAAGCATTCACGTCCAGGAGTACGGCACACACCACCAGCACGACTTCCATCTGACACCATATTTCTTGGAGTCCGTGCTAGAGCAATCTCTTCAACCCTCATTGTTTCTCTAACTCAGCCATCGCGCGGCGGGCGAGGTGGGGGTTTGCCGATAGTCGGTTTCCATAACTGCGGTCCTACTTGTAAGGCCAACTGCAATGCACGACCCCAAACGGACCTCCGTTTTGCACGAACTCCAATGATAATTTTGACTAGAAAAGCAAGACCAAAGAAAATAAGAACCACAAGAATACATTTTACTACTCCTGTAAGTTGGATTAGTGCCTTCTTGATGCATTCATTGTTGATAGTCGGTTTCCTCAACTGCGGTCCCACTTGTAAGGCCAACTCCAACGCTCTATCAATATATGGATGTACTCTTCTTCCCAATACAAAAACCTGCATCCATTCTACTCCCTCCGTTGCACAATACATGCCTTCTATTTGTCAAAATATATATGTATCTAGACATGTTTTAGTATATAGGTACATCCATTTTTGGACAAATGGAAGTCAAGTATTTTGGAACGGTGGGAGTACACAATAAATTTTTTAAGTTAGCACAGCTAGTCTAATCCGAGAGCACAACCGAAGATTTGGTCGGGTTCTTCCTCCTTTTGCCGACACGTGGGACATCCAGCATCCAGGTCGTGTCATGAAAGAAAATAGAGTGGTAGTTGAAGCCACGAGATGTGCATCTTGGGTTAAACTGTAAATAGAATCTTAGTACTCTTGAGTAACTCCAAAAGCGGCCACCGAAGATCTTTCTTGGATTTGTTTTTCATCACCAGCACGTCGAGGTGAAAGATGTGCAGGTTCAGTGGGTCCTCTTGCGTTTTCACTAACATGTGGGACTGCATGTGAGCAAATAGACGATGGGCTCCGCGCGTCCGCTGGCTGGCTGAGAAGAGATAGAGGAGGGCTGAGCATGGACTGCAGGAAATTTGTTCTACGTACCTCGATATAGGCTCGATATAGTGGGCTGGCATGGGCCATAACTAGCATTCGTGTCTAGCAGTACGGCACACACCACCAACACGAGTCCCATCCGACACCAATTTTCTTGGAGTCTGTGCTACAACCATCTCTTCTCCCTCATGTTTTCTCAGCCATCGCGCGGTGGGCGGGGTGGGGGTTTGCCGATAGTCAGTTTGCTCAACTGCGGTCCCACTTGTAAGTAAAAATGCAACACGCACGCATTCCCGCTTGAGCGGCGTGCCGGACCAACCGTGTGGGGGTGTGACGCGAACACGACAGGCTTTTCCTTTTGAACTCATAACTTGTAAAATTTGGTTCTGCTCCATGGCGCGATCGATAGATAGAAAATAACGATTTTGCCTAGAGTAATGAGAAGTTTCATTCTGGCGCCGTTCATGCATGGAGTACATACGAAAATTATGAAGTTGATGCAAAAGGTAAGATAATTACTGTAGTATCATATACTACTACATGGATTTGACGGAAAGATAAAAATACATACGAATCGATCAACGAGATCCTCACGCCCTAGTGCACCGGGTCACCAACCGATGTGTGAGGAGCAGCGGCGTTGGCGGCGAGCTCAACGTGCTTCTGAACAGTGCCGTCCAAGGTTGCCCTGCGGTCCAAGAAGGCCAGCGTCCTATTGTCCTACTCTTGCATGTAGTAGTCCTTGTGGACGATTTCCGCGTAGACGTGGGTGATTTTGTCGATGGTGTCTTGCTGCGCCAGGCGCTGCGCGGCGAGCGCGACCTCGAGGTGGACATTCTCCGGCGCGACGGTGCGCAATCGCAGAGCCACCAGTGCGTCGAAGAGGTTGTCACCATAGTGGCCATTGAGGGTGGCGGGCATCGCAGAGCCTGGGCGTGTCGGCTGGAGGCTTGCATCAAAGTCATCCGCGAGCTTCTTGACAACGGTGAACTTGTCGAGGAAACCGACGAGGACCTCGTTGAACAAGGAGATGAAGCTATCGTCCAAGCGGCTCCTCGCCCTGGCGGCCTCAAGGAATACTACCTAGAGACGTTCCTCATTGACGAGCCACAGGCCGGCGTCGTGGACCATCTGGCACAGCCGGCTGATGCTCGCGCTCATCGCCTCCATGGGTCAACTGATCGTGCGATTCGAGTGATCACTCTTGCCCTTGGTTAGCGTGCATAGGTGCGTAGGATTTCATACTACTCCTCGGCCCTCTACTGCACCTACCTTTGGTTGTATGATAGGTGGGCCAGCCACCCCCTGGGCCCACGTGTCATTCACCTAAAGGCAGTTGCCATAAGTCAATGAAGCTGCGTCC
Source organism: Triticum dicoccoides (assembly GCF_002162155.2). NCBI lineage: Eukaryota > Viridiplantae > Streptophyta > Magnoliopsida > Poales > Poaceae > Triticum > Triticum dicoccoides. The sequence goes on along the minus strand of NC_041383.1, from coordinate 661,169,162 downwards.
CCCTCCGTGCCGGTGAAGATAGTCATCTCACCGGACCTCTAGTTGGGGCCAAACGAGAGAAGTTTGATGTTTACTGGTTTATTGGTCCCCTTTGCATTTTGTGCCAAGTTTTGACCTTCGATTTAACAAATAAAATGTTAATGCATGTAAACAAAAATGTTGTGTAAGTCACATTACGAAAACCAAATAATCCCAAAACACTTAGCCTGGTCATAGTGGAGAGTAACTTAGACTAGTAACATGTGTATGTTACTAGTCTATGTTACTATCTTTATAGTGCATAGTGTCATGGATTAGTATCATAAGTTGTCTCATTTATTGCCATGCATGACACATAGTAGCATCACATTTATTATGTTACGGTATCTACCTATGTTACTATAACCATCTCTCTCTTCTTTAATTTCCTACCACATAAGCATGTTTGCGAGTCCCAAGTGCATGATACTACTTATGTTACTCCCACTATGGCTAGCCTTAGGCACGGTGCATTAACTCCCTCCTTGTTTCTTATTTCGTGACATATCAACCAATGAGGGATGTGCGCCGTGCATGCTTTCAATGACTTGAGACTACAAAACATGACATGCAATGTTTAGTTCATTGCATGTAATCCTATTAGTAGTTAGCAAAAAAAACATTAAGTTCTCTCGCCAATAGGAATAAAACACCATGTATTTATTTATAGAGGGAGTAGTACATTTTTTGTGTCATGCATTACTACTAGATATTGCTAGTCAAATATTAAATCTAGATGGACGTGGTAGTACTCCTAAATCTAGACGGTGGTGCTACTAGTACTAGCACTGTACTACCCATTGGTCAAATTATTACGTGTTGCTCCTCACAGTGAAGTGACAAGACCCTGCGCTGGAGATGACACGTGAGTATAGGCGCCGTGTTCGGCATATCATAGTCAGCCTCACCATCTGCAGTCACTATCATTATGGCTGTAGAGCTAGCCTGCTTACAACTAGCCCTGTTCGACATAATTTCCCGTGCGTAGATGCCCGTGCATTGCATGGAACACCAATATTGGGGGTGGACGGCTCCGGCAGCGGCCATCGCGCCAGATTTTTCCACCACCTTCTAGATGTGGTGGGGAGGAGATAAGGCTGATTGTGAGAGACAAGGAGTTGTTTGTAAATAGGGAACAAGTACGGGCATACTTTTGCAAAAAAAGGAGAAGCTTGGTTTGTATGCGTCAGATCTAGATCCGACGGCTATTGGTGAAAGATGGGACGCACAACATCATCACCAACTCAGGACCTGTTTGATTCGCAGGATTTTGAAAACGCAGGAATAGGACATGGCAATATTACAAGTTTCAAACTGATATTACAAATGTTAGGAGTAATGCTGCACCTAGGAAGAGGGAATTACTAGGAAGCTTACGTAAGAACTTCCGTTACTTTAGGTGGATGCAGCATTATCATACAAACTAAAATCCACCGCCCTGACAAGTTACTAATGGGCAAATAAGTTTTCGAGTCTCTGGCCACTTGATGTTTCAAAAACAAATTCAGCTTCTGCAGAGACTTTGTCATTTAGGCTTAGACGCTTGCGGCGATCAGCACACCATTCATTGTTGCGCCAGAGAACGCCAAACCTCATTACCTTGAGCACACTTGCCTCTAGAACAAAGAACCTGGCCAATTTAATCTCAGATGTGCTGCCTCGGTAGTCGATCAAATCAATTTCTGTAAGATGGAGATCAAGGCATCCGATGAGATTGTTATAGTGCAGCACATTTTTCACTTTTGAGTATTTTTTTTATCTGCAAAAGAAGAGAACATATTAGAGCAGCTGGTTGCATAAGATTGCCATGTCATCAATAGGTACCAGTATCATTCGCTCATACGATAGGGTTGGCTGGCTAGTGATATTTTTTCACTCTCTCTCTCTCTCTCTCTCTCTCTCTCTCTCTCTCTGTTTCCTCTCATTTAACTAGGAGCACGTGAAGAGCTTGGGCATTTGTTGCCTTCCACTATGTGGCCGATGCCATATTTCACAAAAGTATGCCACATAATACGCATCGATGTCAAATCAAAAGATTTTGGCACCGCTCTCGCGATGTGAGAGAGTTGGCACCGCTGTGCACACAGACCCACATGTATAAACAAATCAATCAAACCAACTACACCAGCCTCTCACTCTCCCAAACAAGTGTTTTTTTATTGCCTCAGTCCTCTCTCTCTCACACGCAGTGTTTTTTCATTGCGTGAGTTAATTTGGCACCGGAGCAAAGTAGGTGATTCAGATTGGGGCACCAGGTGAGCAATGGAGGGGCATCGATGCCAAATGCATCACAAGTGAATTTGGCACATGTTTTGGCCTACATAGCCCACTTTTGTACTCCCTCCGTCCCAAAATTCTTGTCTTAAATTTGTCTAAATACGGATGTATCTAGTTACATTTTAGTGTTAGATACATCTGTATCTAAACAAATGTAAGACAAGAATTTTGGGACAGAGGGAATACTACCTCGTATTTAGTATAAAATTTTGACCATAGATTTACCTAAGAAAATGCCAATGCATGTCACTAAAAATTACACCATTTGAAATTATGTTCAAATACGAATCCAACAATATAGTTCTTAGTGACATGCATTAACATTTTGTCAGTTAAATCTATGGTCAAATTTTGATACTTTAAAATTGGAAGAGTAAACCAGGACGGAGGTAGTACTTGCTCTTAGGGTAACCATAGAGTTACTAGAGTAGTCTAAGTTACTTTCCATTATGACTAGCCTAGGCTACTATAGTAGTAGTACAGCATAAAAATGATGCAGGTGATCATGTGAGAAAAATACTAAAAACATTTCTTTCGGTGCAGTGCGTAGATGCAGTTTTGAACACTACACTTGTCATCGTAATTTGGGAAAATTACGAAAAAATCGAGCTACGTTGTGATTACCGTTTACTTATAGGAAAGAAGTTTCACCTCGATGAGTAGCTTCTCCATGCACGGAAAGCATGTAAGGAATCCAACAACTTGATCCAGATTGGGGCCGATAGATATTAGTGCTAAGATCTTCACTGTGCGCATGGACTGGGTCAAGCTTGTGGGAATCATTTTCTGGAAGACGGTCGTAAATACATCAAGAAGAAATTTAAAAATGTGAATTTCAAGAAGACAGAGAAGAAGATGAGTGATGTACCTGAACGATTACGGATCCAATAAAGAGTTCGGAGAATTTGGCAGACGAGTACACCAACACTATCAATTTCGGCGCGTCAATGACCCTGATTTTTGTTGGACCTTCTAGATCCGATACAAGCAATCTCTCAAGGAAAGGCGCATTCTCAATGACCATAACGTGGAACAGCTGGAATGATCTCTTCCCAATTGATGTCTTGTTGCGGGGCCAGCAAGACACATAAATCCATCGGAGATTCGTCGAGGCGATGTGGAGGCTAATGAACCCGTGGATCTGCTCAAGACGAAGGTACTCGAGCGCAGTACAGCTGTGGAGCAGGTGCTCCATAGCCTTCTTCGAGATGACAACGTCGAAGAGGTCGAGCTGCTTGAGTTGAGGGAGAACAAGGGCGGGCGCGACATTAATCTGGGGAAGATAGCAGGAGCTGAAGCTAGCGCGGCGCAGCATTAGCGTGAGGCGGAGCACGGACGGCGGCAGAGAGCGACATCGTCCAGCTTCAAAGCTGAGTTCCTCGAGCTGATCTAGGGCAGGGGATAAGAACCACTCGTCGAACTTGGGTTGGACCTTGCAGTTGGTACTGAACATGCGGATGTCAAGGCGTCTGGCTGGCCAAGGGTGCGATGAAAGGATCTTGGAGACTGCAGCCATGCGTTTGCAATCCCCGTCACAGAGGCAGCTATCGACGGTGAGATTGTGGGGGACGCAGCGCCAGAGGGGGCGCCACCGCTGGGAGAGCAGGGCGGTCCACACGGCAGATTTGGTGGGGAGGAGGCCGATGATGGCGAGTAGCATGTCATCGGGGAGGCTGCTGATGAAGTCCAGGCTTGCCGGATGCGGTTTTGGCTCGAGCCGCCTCCGTTTGTTGGCTGTCTCACCGTCCATCTCAACCGGCGGCGACGCCGGTGTACACGTGTGCTGGTGTGTGTTGTGTGCTGGGTGTGCGCGAGTGCATCCTTCCATGCATGCCGCCGTGCAGTGGTAAATTGTGCGCGAGTGTGTCCTTCGCGCGCAAGAAGTTTGTCCTCAATGCGCCCTCATTTTACTAACGTGCGGGGTGCTACCCCGAGTGGTTTCAACTTTGTTCACTTCACCGCGTGTCAGACGGGCCTCTAGTTTACTTATTTTCACCCACTGCCACATGGGCCAGCACACCAAGATACAGAACACGAGCTGACAAAGCAGCATGTGGATTGGTTGACCGGTCAACTAAACAATATACGGAGCTATACGCTGACACAGTGAGCGTATAATCCATCGGTATAGAGAGTTCGAGTGAGAGGGGAGGCCCGTGAGAGATAGCAGAGAGAGAGAGAAAGAGCTACTCCCTCCGTTTGATAATGTAGTTACAACATTTTTTTAAGTCAAACTTTTGAAACTTTGACCAAGTTTATAAAGAAATTACTTATATCTACAATACCAAATATAAATGATAGTATGAAGTAAGTACATGTTGTGATGAATCTAGTGATTGTTCCAGATGTAAATGTTTTTCTCCACATATACCTGGTCGAACTTTTCTGAGGTTTGACTTTTCAAAATATCCATATGCTTATAGACATGACAGAGTCCCTAGAGAGAGAGAGAGAGTGAAAAAAGTGTGTGTGCATGTGTGAAAGAGACATGGACAACACACGATAAAAGTACAGAAAAAGCGTGCGTGTCTTATGCAAACATATCACACATGCATCTTCGACAATGGAGGCAAGGTGAGGAGATAGTGTGTCGTTGTTTGGAACCGAGAGAGGAAGACCCCTATCATGTGGCCAAGAGGGGTCTGACAAACAAGGGAGAGAGGTCGAGAGAGGCATACGGAGAAACTGCAGACATGGGGAGGAGAGAGTGTATGTTTGTCATAGAGAGATCCCCTGGAGATCGTGATGGGACTACATGGGTGGGAGATCGAGTGACAAGATGTGTGCACGATAGAAGAAGCCCCGAGAGATATCGAGATAGACGTATGGATGGAAGGAGACAATACGTGTGTTCCTGATGGCTAGTAAGAGATAATCATACTTAGGAGGGGGGGAGGAGTGCTTGCGCCTATGGTCATGTTTGGATACTCTAACTCAGTTAGAGGTTAGAGTTAGATTCATACCCTGAACTAACTCTGAACTAACTCTAAGTAAAGAGGTATTTGGATGGCAGGGTTAGATGGAGCGCGGATACGGCGAGGCACCTTCACGGGAGGTGCGAGAGGGAGGGAGGGAGAGGACGAGAAGCTTCGAGGAAGTGGGAAGGGATCTGCTGCAGGGAGAGCGAGAGAAAAAAGTGTTTATTAGTGGTCCCGAGAAGAACTAACCCTAATAAGCACCTCTTGGATGGGTTAGTTTTTTTGGATGGGTTAGATGCATCTAACCTAAACTAACCCTCCTGTTTGGTTCTTTTTGGGTTAGTTGACTCCAAACTAACCAAAACTAACTCTAACCCATGGAACCAAACAGAGCCTATGATGGAGTGAGGGATTATGGTACTTAGGGGGGTGCGTGTCACATGGAGAGAGAACAAGGGCGGAGAGTGTTGGATGGGTCTATATGTATAGCGTGAGTGAGACATGTGTATGTGTGAACCAGGGAGATATAAGGCCATTTTGGCTTGCATCATGAGCATCTTTTGTGTGGCCTGGGGTTGTGGCTGGATTTCATGCACGCTTGTTTGGTTGCTACCCTGTGAAAAAGAAAGCCCACCTGGGCTGGGTTCCGTTGCACTTTAATTAGCCTGGCTGAACTTCAGACACTGCAAGTAGCCTGGCCCAACCGACCGATTTCGAACGCCCGGCCGTGCCTGGTCGTGCGGCCACGAGGCTAACAGCAACATGGATAGATATTAGCATTAAATAATTGACGCATGGATTGATTGACGAGACGTTGATGCTTTGCCTGGCCCAGGCATGAACCAAATGCTTCAGCACCACACAAGCCTGGCCAGGCAGAAATATTTTATATCTCACGTCCACACCAGGCAGTACCGGCCATCAAGGCATGAGGTTCAGGTCACGAACCAAACTGACCAGTAAAGTTTGAGAGAGATTGAGGAGCCCCGATAAGGCTGAGTGGTGCGTCAGATAGCTGAGAGGGGGAAAGAGATATTCCATTCGCTCGATAATGCAGTGCATGTAAATTTTTTAGAAGTCAAACTTTGGAAACTTTGATCAGGTTAACGCAAATGTTATTTATATCTACAATACCAAAGATACATCATACAAAACTACATCTCATGGTGAATCTAATGGTATATGTTTGTCGTACTAGATGTAATTGTTTTTCTCCACGTACATGGTCAAAGTTTGTGATGTTTGACTTTTCAATAAATCTATATGCTATGGACGGAGGAGAGTGCCTCAGTCGAGACAGATCAAGTGCGTGTGAAGGAGAATGAGTAAGTGTGCAAAAAGAGTATGTGTGTGAAAGAGAATGTGACAACAAATGATAAATTAGAGAGTGTGTGTTTTTTTTCATTTCTTATGCGAACATATCGCGCATGCATCTCCGAGATGGAAAAGCGAGGCGAGGACATACATGAAGATAGCTAGTGTGTGTTTGTTTGCAATGGAGAGAGACACCCCTGTAGCGCATGTCCAATAGAGGTCTGGCCAACAAGGAAAAAAATGTCGACAGGGACACATGGATGGCATGGACGCATGGGGAGGGAGAGAGGGTGTGTTTGTTATAGAGAGATCCCCTCGAGATCGTGATGGGTGGGAGATCGAGGGAGTGCGTACGCGATAGAAAGATGCCCCGAGAGAAATCGAGATAGACCATGCACATGTTTGTGATGGAGACAAAGATTAGCTAGTCATATACATAGAGGGGGGACTACGTGTGCCTACAATTGAGTGAGAGACCATCATACTTGGCTAGCTGGGCATGAGATTGTATGTGTGTGCGTGTGAGATGGAGAGAGAACGAGGGAGAGAGATAGAGTTTTAGATGCGCCTATCGAGTGCGAGTGAGATATGCATGTGTATGTGTGACCCAGGTGGATGGAGAGTTTGAGAGAGGGGGGGAAGAGCTCCGAGACGACATAGTGGTGCTTGAGGGTTATGGGCAAAGAGCCAAGGAATTTGTGTGTGTACGATGAGTGCACCCAAGATATCTAGCTTGGACTAGCTAGAGTATCATACATAGTGTGCGAGAGAGACCTATAGATGGTGTATATATGAATGCGAACTAGAAAGACCCCCCCACACACACACACAAAGAGAGAGAGAGAGAGAGAGAGATAGAGAGAGATGGATAGAAAGGGAGAGGGACCAACAAGGTTTTTGTGTCGGATGCGTGCGACAGAATTGAAGATTGTCGGCGAGAGAGAGAGAGAGAGAGAGAGAGAGAGAGAGAGAGAGAGAGAGAGAGAGAGAGAGAATAGGAGTCCGGGAGAGGGGGAGGTCGCGTTTTATGCATCAAAGACTGATATAAACCATGCTTCGATATAAAATTGTATTCAAATATTTAAAGTGGAGAACATGTTGTCTGCAATCCACACATAAACGGATATATGCGTATATCAAACAAGTTCATTAATTTGACTTTCAACATGTTCATGGAGTACTATAATATTGTACAACATGCTACTCGATTGAGGTGTTCAATTTTGGATTTAGTTCACTATTTTGACCTACTAAACGAGCTAGTTCATTGAATCCAGATATTTCATTTTGGGTTTGATTCGCGTTTTTTAGTGGGTCAACTATTTGTCATATAGTAAATCGCTAGCAACGAGCATGTAAAAACACATTACTCCCGAGCATCATCTCTCCATCTAAAAAAGAAGTGGGAAGCTAATATTTCAAAATTTGATTCGAATTGACTTGGTAAGGTAGACGTGGATGCTCGTTCTCCCAAAATTTGAACGAACCGTTAAACATTCTCTCTGCTCGGTGGAATTCGGCCGAGCAAATAAATGGGAGATGCGAAATTACCATCCTATGTGGGACACACATCAATTGGCCCGTTGTACATCGAGGGTAGGTTCGTAACTTCGTCCAAGCGCGCCTTCTCCTCGGCTGAAATGACATGTGCCGAATAATTCATAAACCATGGTCGGCAAAACACGCTCTCCTCGCCCAAAATAGCTCGCGCCCACTATTTCAAAAACGCTCTCCTCGCCCGAAATCGCTCGCGCCCACTATAGTTCAAAACACGCCCTCCTCGCCCGAAATCGCTCCCGCCCACTATTTGGGGAGAAGCAAAGTTACTCTACTATCCCCGACCCTCAGTACACAGACCAAAGCCAAGAAACCTATAGGCAAGGGTAGAACTGTAACTCCCCCTCACATTTCAGACAAATGCGTCCGTAAGACATGGTTCCACTCCCCACCCAATTCCCCCCCCCGCCCGCCCCCATTCATACTTCGTGGGCACCAAATCACCTTCTCCCCGGGAAGTTCCCTTCTCCCGAGCCGCGAAACCTCAGCCCCACCTCCATGGCGCCCCCCACCGCACCAATTTCACAGCCACCCTCCTCCTTAATGCCGGAGACACTGTCTAATTGCCGTCGTGCACTGGGCCGTGTGCCTCTTACTCCGTGTTGCTGGTGCTGCCTCAACGACGGCTGCGTGAACCGTATCGGAGCCGACTCACCCCCGCCGTTGTTCATGGCGCCGGAGCAGCTCCAACTTCGGATGTGTCTAGAGTCCTGGCGCTGCTTCCACGTAGCCGTCGACCGTCGTGACATCGCTCTTTCCCTGCCGCCGGTCGCCACCACAACCGCGCCGGCCTCACCGACTCGGCAACTGGACCTGCCTACTTCACCATGCCGCCAGATAGGTCGCACCCTCATCTCAGATCACTTTATTTAGGCGTCAGTTGTCTGAATTTTTATTCTGGGCCAATCGATTCCCAATGGGAAGTAGCACCCCATGAGGCGGCGGAGCTCCTAGGCTGCCGGTTGGTTGGTGTGTAACGTAAGGGTGCGGGGCCGCAAGTTCGCCGCGGAAGCTGCGCTTAGATGGCTATCTTTTAGAGTTGCGTGGGTTGAAGGTATTGCCACCACCGGATCTAGATGACGGGGAGTCTTTGTGGATTGGCCTCGGGGCGGCGCAACCACGGCAGTGCAGTGGGGCGGGGAGCGGGGTTTTGGCCGGGGCCACAGACGGCGGAGGCAGGCTGCTCTGCCGTTGGTCGCTGGCTCTTCGGGGAAGATTCCGAACAGTGTCAGCCGGGAGGCACAAGACGGCCATCAAGCCATCCGGCGTAGATTGGACAGTACCAAAATAAAATAAAATCGTGTGACCCCAATTTAGTCTTCAGTCAACACACGTGCGACCACTCTCGTACCTTGATATTGATCTCTTAGTGTATTTCTTCAGATCAAAGAGATATGTCATTCTTAACATTATGTGTTACCTGCATCTTCAGATACACCGTCTTCCGACTCACCGCAGTTGCTCCAACAAGGGAAGCATACACCAGAAGGGAGCTACAGTCCCCACTCAATAGTTCCCTGCATCGAATGCGCGTGCCCGACATGGACAGCCACAACAACTGCAGGGCCATCGACAAGTCAGCACATGATGCTCACTCCTATGGATGGCAGCCAGATAGGTTGTACCCTCATCTTACTTGTGTTCAACATTTATGGTTTTGTTATTTATCTAAGCACGGAAAATAGATCATCACATTTCACTGTATATTCATGCTGATCTCTTACGGGTCTTGTTCAGGAGTTCACGTTGTTCCATAGTTCAGCTAAGATACTTGTTCTTTAGGTAACGCTATTCCATAGTTATCATCCATCAGCCAATGTTATCCCACAGGCTGGTGATTATAGTATTATACCACTTCTAGTATTACCTATGTTGTTCTTTAATACTTTTGTGTGCCATCTAGTTAATCTCGAGTACAAACGATACATATTCTATAGCTTTCTGTGTTCTCCCTTTAGTTTATGAGACCTGTTGCTACTGGTTAACCCCAGTCCTACTATTTATGTCATCTCCTACAGACACTCATTTACATAAATCTAACTACTAGTTGTCTTCCATGCATGTCAGATATAATTGCACACACTGATATATCCACAAGAACCTCACGGAGCAATGTAAAGGCCAATAAACTTGATGTCAATTATACCCAATATGATGGAACATGTAAAGGCAGTTCTTCAGAAGACTTGTAGAAAGATGATGAATCCTCTTCACCCCACAAGGTCCTTGCTCTAACTTGGCCTGTGATATGGGTACAACATGCATATAATGTCATGGACTCATGGAGTGTATCTACACTGTTGCAATGCCATGGGCTTAGCATGCTGATCATGCATGTAAATATGTCATGCCTTCCTATTTTTCAGTACCTGTTCCATTCATGATAACATGTTTTCAAATTCAAATACTGTCATTCTACTCTATCACAATGCTATCTGCTTAATTTGGACATCATGCTTCTAAATATCTTATGCATTGTTATTCATCAGTATGTACTTCATCTGTTTGCCATACCATGTTTTTTTACATTGAAGTGCTGTTCTAGTGCTCTGTTGCAATACCATCTTATTTTCCCAATCATACATGTGTATGTTGCCTTAGTTATTTCTGTACGTATTCCGCTAGCATATAGTTTTACATTCAACTAGTGTTTCTTTTGTTGTGTTGTCCTGTCGTATCCCTAGCTCTTACACCATACTCCCTCTGTCCGGATTACATGTTGCCGAAATGGATAAAAAAGGATGTATCTAGAACTGAAATACGCCTAGACCCACCCATTTTTTCTGGATGGAGGGAATACATGTCAATATGTCATGCCTTTCTATTCTTCAGTACCTATTCCATCTCTCTGCTGTCGCATGTTTTATAATTAAAGCACCATTCTTCTATACAAGGCATGCAAGGGGAAGACGACTATGTTAGAATCTGAAGGGTTACAAACAAGGCCTTTGCAAAAGATCCAAAGGCCAGGAGATAATAAACCAACTCCAGTTTTTATAGATACTGCTCCAGCACAGAGAAACCAAACTCCTACTGATAATAAGCAGATTCCAGTGGCCAAAGAACTAGTCCGCTCCAGTCCAGCAAAAATATGTCAACTCAATTCTAAGAAGCGTGTGCGTATCCTTGCATCATGAAATTTTATAGCATGCTGATCATATTTTCTACATGTTTCTTACCCATCTCTCTTTTAGAAAATAAGCTTAACAGATAGAAGAATTTCTGCAATGGTATCGTTTATGAGGAAAGATTCTTGCAGGAATTCTCTGTGCTCCAATGTAGATGTAAGTACCTGTTGTATATCACTATATTTTTACATCAGCATGTATTTTGTTAATCAGCGTGAATCCAACCTTTATCTGATCTAAATTTAGTTGTAGCAAAATGTATGATTAAAGGCCACAATGTTGATTTTTGTAAGGAAAACTGCCTGGTAGTTTTGCATCCTGAGCTGCATGAGTGTACTATCTCATATCAGTGGGTTTGAATACTTTGGTTATGCAGTGGGTTTTTCAGCGTTTTTTGTACTGTGTTGTCCTGTCGTATCCCTAGCTCTTACATCATACTCCCTCCATCTGGATTAAATGTCGCAGAAATGGATAAAACTAGATGTATCTAGAACTGAAATACGCCTAGACCCGTCCGTTTATTTCTGGATGGAGGGAATACATATCAATATGTCATGCCTTTCTATTCTTCAGTACCTATTCCATCTCTGTTGTAGCATGTTTTATAACTGAAATACCATTCTTCTATATAAGGCATGCAAGGGGAAGACGACTATGTTAGAATCTGAAGGGTTACAAACCAGTTCTTTGCAAAAGATCCAAACGCCAGGAGATAATAAACCAACTCCATTTTTCATAGATACTGCTCCAGCACAGAGAAACCCAACTCCCACTGATAATAAGCAGATTCCAGTGGCCAAAGAACTAGTCCGCTCCAGTCCAGCAAAAGAATGTCAACTCCATTCTAAGAAGCGTGTGCGTATCCTCGCATCATGAAATTTTATAGCATTCTGATCATATTTTCTACATGTTTCTTACCCATATCTCTTTTAGAAAATAAGGTTAAACGATAGAAGACTTCCTCCATTGGGATCGTATTCGAGGAAAATATCTTGCGGGAATTCTCTGTGCTCCAATGCTGATGTAAGTACCTGTTGTATATCACTATATTTTTACATCAACATGTATTTTTGTTAATCGGCGTGAATCTAACCTTTATCTGATCTAAAATTAGTTGTAGCAAAATGTTGAAGCCGCCAATGTTGATTTTTGTAAGGAAAACTGCATGGTAGTTTTGCATACTGAGCTGCATGAATGTACTATCTCATATCACGCACATTACTGAATTGTAGTGCTTCTCTGGTTGCCGATTCATTCATTGTGTCAATGTTGCTTTCGTGCTACCTTACCTGGCTGATGATAGCTGTGCCACATTGTGTTAATTTGGTGTAGGCTAGTTGCCCAAACGTTCGTTGTGTCAATGTTGCTTTCCTATTATCTGACTTGGCCAATGATAACAATGCTAGTGTGTTAATTTTGTGCAGGCTGCTGAAGATAAGAAGACAAACTCTGAAAACAGCAAGGCAACCCCATTGTTTCTTTCCAGTAAATCTAGGCCAGGTAATATGGCAATAACTCATGATTAATCTGTTTGGTTCCCGTTCTAATTTATGTTATGATGCAGTGGTCGAGACACTCTCCACTATTAATAATACAAGCCTGCCAAAATCGCCATCTGAATCTGTTCAGTATCCTCTGTCTCGAATGCAATGGAATAAATGTACGTTTGTGAACCAATTAATGGCTGAAGCAATGATAGAAATGGTGGATGAATCAGAGGTGCGGAGTCGTGTGACACAACAACTTATCAATGTTTTCAGAGACGGTGTAGCAAAGCACAAAGAACTTGCCCACATGCTTATGGGCGTCATCTGTGCTGAGGTTGCAGATTGTGATGTTGTAGATGGTTACGTTCTGCTCATTTCTTTGCACTGGCATCAATCTTTGATTGCCCAGTGGATGTAATTTCCTGTAATATATGCTGGATGTGCAACGTTATTCCCTGTATGTCGTACCTTTGCTTGATCGATTTTGGTCCTGTGCATAATTGCTTGTCGTAATGGGCTCAAATTATCTAATTTGGCCTAAAGACATGTATGAACTTTAGTGGGCCCATTAAGTTAATGGGCCGTTACTAGGCCGAAAGTTAATGGTCGGCCCTCTTACCTCCTGGGTCGTTAACATGCCGACATCGAAGCGGGCAACAGGTGGCCCCAATTTATTTCACGGGCCGTTAATAGGTCGTTACTAAGTTTGGGCTACATATGGCCCAACTATACTGTAGGCCTTTAGCAGGCCGAAAGAGACAGTGGGCTTGTACTGGACCATGAAGACCATGGGCCGCTAAGAGGCCGAAAGTCAGGTCGTATTGTAAATGGCCCAACTGTGTTGTGGGCCTTTAGCAGGCCGAAAGAGAAACCAGGCTGGTATTGGACCATGAAGGGCATGGGTCGTTAAGAGGCCAAAACTAAGGTCCGACTGCAAATGGCCCAACTCATTTATGGTCCGTTAACAGGCCGAAAGGCACACAGGGCCGGGAATTGGCCCAACACCTAAATGGGTCGCTAAAAGGCCAAAACTCAGGTCCGACTACAAATGGCCCAACTGATTTATGGGCCGTCAACAGGCTGAAAGTGACACCGGGCTAGAAATTGGCCCAACGCTTAAATGGGTCGCTAAAAGGCCAAAACTCAGGTCTGACAACAAATGGCCCATCAGATTTATGGGCCGTCAACAGGCTAAAAGACACACCGGGTCGGAATTAGCCCAACATTTAAATGGGTCGCTAAAAGGACGAAAGATGTACATCCTGAAAATTGGCCCATCCATTAAATGGGCCGTTAACAGGCTGAAATCTCATCGGGCCGATATTGAGCCCTAATATATAGCGGGTTGTTAACAGGCTCGAACTGACGATGGGCTGCAATGGTGTCAAATCTTTAATGGGCCGTTGACGGGCCGAATTGGCACATTTCGTATGGGTCATGGGCTTAAATGGACCTGACACAAGTAGGCCTTATATGGGCTGGCCTGCTAATTTTTACTGGGCCGACCTTTTCACAGGAATGGGCCTCTGTTGGGCCGTGCCACGTGTCGACGTATCATAGGCGCCTTCCATCCAATGAGTGGATGACATCTGTCCCAACGATGAGCCGACACGTGTTTCCTCCAGCCAATGATGATTTTACACGTGGAAAATCCCCACTGGTCGGGGCTGTTAATGGGTTATCGGATGCAAAACCTGACCCGATAGCTTAACGGCATTCCGATACGGTGGATGCCACGTGTCTGTCACCCTTGACGAAAGCACTTCTGTGACGCGTGATTTATCGTCATGGAAGTGGACACTTCCGTGATGATAATTTTGGTAATGTCATGGAACACTTCTACGACAGCACATGTATGACTATCTTGATTCTGTCATAAATTTGTCATGGATGTACATGCATGACAAAAAACGCGACCTACTGTGACAAACACGTATCATCACGGAAGTGTATTTTTTTGTAGTGGTGATGAGGACTTCGAGGTTGTAGAAGGGTCCGATTCTGTTTTCATTGGCTTCACGGGTGCCATCATCCCGAGGAGCAGAAGGACCTGGGTTGAAGTCAAGTCCAAATGCCTTCTTGTTCTTCACAGCAGAGTCTTTGGCAAACTTGAAGTTGCGCTTGAACAGATTGTCTTCGCGACATCAAAGCAAAGAAGATGGGTGAGCATTCTCTAGTTGTGGGCCGCGAACCATGCACGGATAGAAACCTTGATCAATAGCTTCAGACAGAGACTGGGGTGGAAGATTTTTGTATAATATATCTCCCCAGGGCTGCTTGATGGTATTCTTCACAGCATACTCAGCCGTGACAAATATGTACTTGTACTACTCTTCATCCCAATATCTGGATTTGAGTTTTGCGTTCACCATAAGTTTCTTCAGGGTCTGTCTTGTACATTTCATGCAGATCTGGTGGCAAATCCTTGGATGTATTCCCACAGCGCTGTCTGCCACCCTTTCTAGCTGACTTTTCAGTTGCCATAAAGCTTAAACTGAATGGCTTCAGAACTTGCAAAGGCTTCCGACGACTGGTCAGACAAGAACTGGCTTCAGGAGAATTTATGTGACTCTATAAGAACTCTGCAAATGAATGCAGACTATGAGAACCAAGGGATTCTCCCACGGACATGTACATGTGACATCATTAGAGGTGCGAGGGAAGGGGAAGAGGTCATATGAATTCTCAGAAGATTTTGAAGATAAATCAGTTTGAAGACATTGACCTCATAACGCGAAGACATTCACTTATTTGTTGTGAGTTGGTTCCAAATTTGTATGAATCCAAGAATAAGTACAAGTGAGGAATCTAACTTGTAGAGAAGCATAAGTGAACAGACTAGGCATAATATGAGATGGAGAACGGGATAGATTCAACTTGGAAGTATGGAAACCACTTTCGGTAAAGAAAGATGAATCTATCAGATCAAAAAGACGGTAAAAAGGGGTTTTAATTACCACACATAGAACTTCTATACAGAGCAAAGGTGGAGGCCGAGCAGTTTGATCTCCCATGCCCTAACTTGGCGACTGAAGATACCTACGGCGGTGGCGGAGAAGATGAGGTCCGCGGCCGGCGTGAGGACAGCATCGGTGAGGTCGCGGCAGCTAAGCGCTTCGTCACCGGCGTCGTCGAGAGCTAGCGGTGGCGCCAGGGTTTGTGAGAGGTGGCGAGGTGGAAGAAACATTTTGACCGTGATGAGATAGGTATTTATAAGGAGAGGGATGACACAGCGCAATTACGCAGGTGCCCCTTGATGAAGCCATGTACCTAGGGTAGGGTCATGGACCTGTCCAAGGTACCCTCCCCAAGGACATCTCCAGAAGAAACTGTCTTTCAGTCTACCTGGAAGAATTCCACTTGACGGACTCGAAGACACTCGACCATGAAGACTCACTCGACCACCAGAAGATCTAGGGTCACTCTGCATCCAAACGGTCTGTTATTAAGTAGTCTTTATGGCCATGATATCACTTTATGTAAGACGTTACCAGTAACGTCTGGCCTTTATGTACATTGAACCCACCGCTACATGGGCTGGCTGGGGTCCTGGCGCACTCTATATAAGCCACCCCCCTCCACAGGTAGAAGGGTTCGCACCCCTGTAACTCACACGCATATAATCCAGTCGACCGCCTCCGGGCACCGAGACGTAGGGCTGTTACTTCCTCCGAGAAGGGCCTGAACTCGTAAAACCCTTGCATGTACAACTACTCCATAGCTAGGATCTTGCCTCTCCTTTAGTACCCCCCTACACTACTGTCAGACTTAGAACCACGACAGTTGGCGCCCACCATGGGGCAGGTGTCTTAGCGACTTATTGGAGAAGTTGCATTTTTTTCCGATCTCCTTGATCATGGTTTCATGCGGAGTTTTGGTTGAGGGCCGCGAGATCCGTCTTGGTGCGCTCACGTTCGTCGCGGACGACTCTGCCTGGCTTCAGGAGGCTCCGCTCGACGTCGACGCGCTCCCAGTTCACGGAGCGACGCACTTTCGCGCGTGCGTCCGCGACATCCTCTTGCGGCAACCGTCGATCCAGTATCGACCGGTTTTTGTGTCATCCTCCCTCCCAGCTTCCCGCCGGTGCAAGCGCTCCGGTCGGTCGAGGCTTCAGCGGTGGGTGAGGCACGCGGTGGCTCGCCAGTCGACCACCGCCCAAGTCACGGCAACCGAGCCCGACGAATCTCTCTACGGCCTGTTCGACCTGTCGACTAGCTCTGCAAAGACTGCATCCGAGTGCGACAGCAGCGATCCAGCGGCGGAGGTCCTGATGGTCAATGGACCACACGGTCCCCCCCGGCTTTCCCAGTGCCGAGGGAGGCGACGGCGGAGGCGATCCATCGCACGTCCACAAGGAATACCTCCCCGAGCCCCTCAACTCACTGCAGAGGGAAGAACTTCGCCGCCGGAACATGGATGCACTTCACACTCCTATCGTTGGAGAAACCCCTAAGGCTCGCGCCTTAGAGGACGCGCACTTGGCAAACCTGGCTGAGCGCACTCGACTGGAGAACCTTCAGTGAGCACTCGACGAGCGTGCGCGGCAACGGGTCCCGGACTCCAGTCGACGTCAGCTCTTTCCACCTCCGACTCAGGTATATCAAACTCCAATTCTGAATTTAGCAGCTGCAGCCCGTATAGCAGAATCAATTCAGCCTTCCCAGTCAGAGGCTGGCAGAGGATTGATGCAGATCAGAGATTTGCTCCGGGCAGCAGGAGATCAAAATTCAGCTGTATCATAGTCGCAGAACAGGATTCACAGCAAATCCGTGGCTGCGCATACAGTCCAGTCGGCTCATAGCCCCAGATCGCCCCCGAGGCGTGAAGGGCGTGGAGACCGGCACGATCAGTACAGGAACCATGAGCAGTATGATCACCGATTCGATCGCGATGATCGACGTCGAGTGCCCACCCCTCCCCCTAGGGGTGGATCCTACGTACCCCGACAGCAGGATGATAGATGCCAGCACAGTGGCGGGCGAAGAATTCCAGTCGACCCCAGGGAACCAGGCTTTGATGCGAGATCCATCATCGTTCAAGGTCTAGTCGACCGGAACAAAGCTCACGGAGAGGGTCACGATAGAGATGTGCCCACCAGCAGCCGAGTGCATGTCTCCGGACCAGAGTGTTTCAGCAGAGCCATCAGAGTCGCAGTGATTCCTCCCAACTTCAGGTTGGCGACTGGAGTCAGTAAGTTCAACGGTGAGTCTAAGCGTGATACTTGGCTTGAGGACTATCGAGTGGCTGTCCAGATCGGCAGCGGAAATGACGAGGTGGCCATGAAACATCTGCCTCTTATGTTGGAGGGATCAGCCAGGGCATGGCTGAATCAGTTGACACCCAACAACATTTACACGTGGGAAGACCTCTCGCGAGTGTTTGTCAGAACGTTCGAAGGAACATGCAAGCGACCAGCAGGACTGACAGAGCTGCAATCTTGTGTGCAGAAGTCGAATGAGACTTTGAGAGATTACATCCAGAGATGGATCATGTTGCATCACACAGTAGAGAATGTATCTGATCACCAGGCAGTCTGCGCCTTCAAGGAAGGCGTTAAGTACAGAGAGCTAAGCCTGAAATTCGGTCGAACCGGAGACATGTCTCTGAGTCGAATGATGGAGATAGCCAACAAATATGCCAATGGTGAAGAAGAGGATCGGCTCCGGAGCGGCAAGCACAAGTCGGTCGCCCAGGAAACCAGAGGAGGGAACTCCAGTTGGAAGCAAAAACAGAAAGCCGAGCCAGCTGCTCCTGGAGAAACCTTGGCCGTGACTCAAGGAAAGTTCAAAGGAAAGCCCAAAGGGCCTTGGAACCCCAAGAAAGTGAAGGATAAAGAAGGAAATGACGTGATGGATTTGCCGTGTCACATCCACACGAAGAAAGATGAAGAGGGCAATTTCATTTACCCGAAGCATACCACTAGACAGTGTCGACTTCTGATACAGCAATTCCAGGGGAAACGGTTCAAGGATAAAGAAAAGGAGTCAGACAAAGTTGAGGACAAGGGGGATAGTGACGAGGAATACCCTCAGGTCAATTCCACTCTGGTGATTTTTGCTGACGTTGAGAGCAAAAGTTGACTGAAAGTTATAAACCGAGAGGTGAACATGGTTGCTCCGGCGACACCAAATTATCTGAAGTGATCTCAGACGGCCATCACATTCGACCAGTCTGATCACCCGACGCACATAGCCACCCCTGGGAGGCAAGCTCTGGTGGTCGACCCAGTCGTCGAGGGCACTCGACTGACTAAAGTGTTGATGGATGGCGGCAGTAGTTTGAATATACTGTACGCTGTGACGCTGAAAGGGATGGGCATTCCGATGTCCAGACTCAGCACAAGCAACATGAGTTTCTACGGAGTCATTCCTGGCAAGAAGGCCGCATCACTCGGCCAGATTGCTCTCGATGTGGTTTTTGGTGATTCCAAGACCTTCCGCAAAGAAAAGTTGACATTTCAGGTTGTAGATTTCCAGAGTGCCTACCACGCTATTTTGGGCAGGCCAGCTTATGCACATTTTATGGCTCGACCATGTTACGTGTACCTCAAATTGAAGATGCCTGGACCTAAAGGCGTGATCCCTATTATTGGTAATCGCAAGAAGGCGGAAGAGTGCTTCCAGAAAGGGTCAAAGATCGCTGATGCTCAAATGGTGGCAGAAGAGTGGCAGGAACACCAGAGGAATGCAGACCCGGGTGATTTGTTGCGAGCCAAGAAGCCCGCTAGTAATCAGCGTTTCAGTCGTCTGGTGAGACAAAACCAGTTCACATCCACCCGACCGACCCCAACGCTTCTCCGACTAATATCTCCACAACACTCGGCCCCAAATAGGAAGAAGCGCTCATCCAGTTCCTCCATGAGAACTAGCACATCTTTGCATGGAAACCATCTAACATGCCAGGTGTACCCAGGGGGCTGGCTGAGCATCGTCTGCGAGTCGATTCAAAGGCAAAAATTGTCAAGGAACATCTGCGACGGTCCGCCGTCCAGAAAAGGAAGGCTATTGGCGAAGAGGTGGCTCGGCTCTTAGCAGCAGAGTTTATCCGAGAGATTTACCACTCCGAGTGGCTCGCCAATGTTGTCATGGTCCCCAAGAAGGACAACTCACTTCGCATGTGCATTGACTTTAAACATATCAATCAGGCCTGCCCGAAAGATCATTTTCCTCTTCCCCGCATCGACCAAATAGTCGACTCGACTACGGGATGTGAGCGACTGTCTTTCTTAGATGCCTATTCCGGGTACCATCAGATCCGTCTGTATGGACCCGATGAGATCAAAATAGCTTTCATCACCCCATTTGGGTGCTTCTGTTATGTCATCATGCCATTCGGCCTCAAGAATGCCAGAGCCACATTCATGAGGATGATTCAGAAGTGTTTGCTCACTCAAATCAGTCGGAATGTGGAAGCATACATGGATGACATTGTGGTCAAGTCACGGAAAGGTTCCGACCTGCTGACTAACCTCGCTGAAACATTTGCCAACCTCAGGAGGTATGATATCAAGCTTAATCCATCCAAGTGCACATTCGGAGTTCCTGGCAGAAAGTTACTCGGTTTTCTCGTTTCCGAATGAGGAATCGACGCAAACCCAAAGAAAATGGGCACTATACTCCGAATGAAACGACCTGTGCGTGTGCACGATGTTCAGAAGCTTACTGGTTGCTTGGCCGCTTTAAGTCGATTCATCTCTCATCTCGTTGAGAAGGCATTGCCTCTTTACCGACTGATGAAGAAGTCAGACAAGTTCGAGTGGACTCCTGAAGCTGATGCAGCGTTTGCAGAGTTAAAAACCCTGCTTTCCACCCAGCCGGTGCTTGCTGCCCCGATCAGCAAAGAGCCTTTGCTGCTTTACATTGCAGCCACAGGACAAGTCGTCAGTACAGTACTTACGGTCGAGCGGGAAGAAGAAGGGAAAACCTTCAAAGTTCAGCGCCCAGTATATTATATTTCTGAAGTCCTGACCCCATCGAAGCAAAGATACCCTCATTATTAGAAGCTTGTATATGGGATTTATATGACCACGAAGAAAGTTGCTCACTACTTCTCTGAACATACCATCACAGTCGTCAGCGACGCCCCCTTATCAGAGATTCTGCACAACAGAGATGCAACTAGTCGAGTGGCAAAATGGGCGATTGAACTCCTTCCCCTTGATATCAGATTTGAGGCAAAGAAATCTATCAAGTCCCAAGCAATAGCAGATTTCCTTGCCGAGTGGACTGAACAGCAGTTACCGACTCAAGTTCACTCGGAGCACTGGACTATGTTCTTTGATGGCTCTAAAATGCTAAATGGTTCCGGTGCCGGGGTAGTGTTGGTTTCCCCCCGAGGAGATAAGCTCAGATATGTAATCCAGATTCACTTTAACTCCTCCAACAACAAAGTAGAATACGAAGCACTTTTGTATGGGTTGCGTATGGCCATTTCACTCGGCGTCCGTCGCCTCATGGTCTACGGTGACTCGGATTTGGTGGTTAACCAAGTGATGAAGGAGTGGGACGTCAGAAGCCCAGCTATGACTGGTTACTGCAACGCAGTAAGAAAGTTGGAGAACAAATTCGAGGGGTTAGAGCTTCATCATGTACCCCGACTGAAAAATCAAGCAGCTGATGACTTGGCGAAGATAGGTTCCAAAAGAGAAGCCATTCCCAGTGGCGTGTTTTTGGAACATGTCCACGTACCGTCGGTTCAAGAGGATCCTTTCACCGAAGAAGCCCCGCAGCCAAAAAGTGCTACGGATCCGACTGAAGTTATGGTCCCAGCTGTGGTCGACTTAATCATGGAAGTTCTAGTTATCACTCCCGACTAGACAGTGCCTTACATCGCGTATACCCTAAGGAAAGAGCTCCCAGAGAATGAAGAAGAGGCTCGGCAGATCGTTCCTCGACCCAAGGCCTTTACTGTCATGAAGGGACAGCTGTACAGAGAAAGTGCGACTGGAGTCAGCCAGAAAAGCATAACGTCGAAAGAGGTTCAAATGATTCTCAACGACATCCACTCGGGGACCTGTGGCCATCATGCGTCCTCTCGGACCATCGTGGCTAAAGCATACCGAGCAGGTTTTTACTGGCCCAGAGCAAATGAAATGGCGAAAGAGATAGTCGACAAGTGTGAAGGATGTCAGTTCTACTCCAATATGTCACACAAGCCCGCCTCAAGCTTGAAGACCATTCCAATCGTCTGGCCTTTCGCTGTTTGGGTGTTAGATATGGTTGGACCACTGAGAACTGGCAGGAGCGGCTTCACCCATGTACTGGTGGCAGTCGACAAGTTCACTAAGTGGATCGTAGCCAAGCCCATTAAAATCTTAATGCTGGCACTGCCATCAGCTTCATCAGAGAATTGGTATTCAGATATGGAGTTCCGCATAGCATCATCACTGATAATGGGTCCAACTTCGATTCCGATCAATTCAAAGCCTTCTGCGCTTCTCAAGGCACGCGAGTCGACTACGCTTCAGTCGCCCACCCCCAGTCGAATGGACAAGCAGAAAGAGCAAACGACCTAATTCTCAAAGGACTGAAACCCCGGTTGATGCGTGACCTCAAGCACGCAGCAGGCGCGTGGGTTGATGAACATCAGTCAGTTCTTTGGGGATTGAGGACTAGTCCAAATCGGTCGACTGGGAGAACTCCGTTCTTTCTGGTCTACGGAGCTGAAGCGGTTCTGCCAAGTGACCTGCTTCACAATGCACCGCGAGTCGAGCTCTACTCTGAAGTCGAAGCAGAACAAGCCCGGCAGGACGTAGTCGACCTTCTGGAAGAAGAAAGAGAGATGGCCATGATCCGTTCGACCATCTATCAACAAGACTTGTGCCGATTCTACGCCAGAAATGTGAAGAGCCGAGCCTTCCAAGAAGGAGACTTGGTCCTCCGAGTGGACCAACAGAAGCCACACAAACTCGCCCCTACTTGGGAAGGCCCCTTCATTGTTACCAAAGTTCTCCACAATGGAGCATACAGTCTTTACAACGTCGATCGCCAGATTGACGAGCCACGAGCTTGGAATGCGGATCTGCTCCGCCCCTTTTATACTTAAGTATTCACTCGGATGAGTTGTAATAAAAGTACTTCTGTAGTTTATTTATCAAAGACAAGAGTTCTATAATTTTCCCAGTGATTGTTGTTACTTTTGTTCACATAAATCAGTCCCCCAGTGGGTGGCTTAGCTGCGAATCCGTTTCGCCTAAGTTTGTAAAAAAAAATCCTTACCGAGTGGTGAGCCAGCCTCCCGCTCGGAGGCTTAGCTGCGAATCCGTTTCGCCTAAGTTTAAACAAAATCCTACCGAGTGGTGAGCCAGCCTCCCGCTCGGAGGCTTAGCTGCGAATCCGTTTCGCCTAAGTTTAAACAAAATCCTACCGAGTGGTAAGCCAACCTTCCACTCGAAGGCTTAGCTGCGAATCCGTTTCGCCTAAGTTTAAACAAAATTCTACTGAGTGGTAAGCCAGCCTTCCACTCGGGGGCTTAGCTGCAACCTAGTGTTCGCCTAAGTATAAATACAACATGCGATCCACAAGGAGGACGAAGCGCAGGTCGACTGCTACCTTCTCCTTCCGAGCTACGCCACAAATACAACGTGCGCTCCGCAAGGAGGACTAAGCGCAGGTCGACTGCTACCTTCTCCTTCCGAGCTACGCCACAAATACAATGTGCGACCCGCAAGGAGGACGAAGCAGGTCGACTGCTACCTTCTCCTTTAGAGGTACGCCACAAAAATCCTACCGAGTGGAGAACAAACCTCCCACTCGGGGGCTTAGCTGCAGCCCATTGCTCGCCTAAGTTTCTGAAAATCCTACCGAGTGGAGAGCAAACCTCCCACTCGGGGGCTTAGCTGCAGCCCAGTGCTTGCCTAAGTTTTTGAAAATCCTACCGAGTGGAGAGAAAACTTCCCACTCGAGGGCTTAGCTGCAGCCCAGTGCTTGCCTAAGTTTTTGAAAATCCTACCGAGTGGAGAGCAAACCTCCCACTCGGGGGCTTAGCTGCAGCCCAGTGCTCGCCTAAGTTTTTGAAAATCCTACCGAGTGGAGAGCAAACCTCCCACTCGGGGGCTTAGCTGCAGCCCAGTGCTCGCCTAAGTTTTTGAAAATCCTACCGAGTAGAGAGCAAACCTCCCACTCGGGGGGCTTAGCTGCAGCCCAGTGCTCGCCTAAGCATGATGAGGTACAAGTCGATTGCAATTTGTGATTCGTCCCTACCTGCAAAAGTGCATCACAAACACTAGTATATATTCCGAGTGAAGGACAATGATCGTTCGAAGGTGAATGCAAACATATTCAACAGCAAACCCAAGTTCAGATAGCGTCCTATGGGTCCAGAAGTGCTCAGGCACCAAGCCTGTTAAAGTTTATCGGTTACAAAAACCACTCGGCATTCCGAGGCAAATTTAAGTCATCAAGCATAGAAGTTTTTTACTCCTCCTGCGGAGGACTGGATGGCGCAACGAACTCGTCCAGGTCGATTCCATCTGCGATCCGAGTGGCAGCAGCAATGAAGGTCTCCATGAAAGATCGGAAGTCATGCTTCTTGGTATTGGCCACCTTGAGAGACGCCAGCTTGTCCTCTCGCGCGTCCTTGTAGTGAACACGGACCAGAGATAGAGCAACGTCGGCACCACACCTGGCAGAAGACTTCTTCCATTCTTGCACTCGACTAGGAACTTCATTCAGTCGAGTCATCAGAGACTCGAGGTCGTTCTGAAGTGTTTCTCCTGGCCAGAGTGCTGTATCGATGCGCGATGTTGCAACCTTCAGTCTCGCAACATAGTCGACCACAGCAGCAACGCGAGACTCGAAACGGAGCATGTTCATGACGGCTTCATCCTTCACAGGAGAGGTGATGGGATCCAAGCCAGTCTCCACTCGACTAGTCTCCTCTTCAAAGTTTTGACAGAATTCTGTGGATACGATCCAAGGATGAGCTAACAGTCCTACAATAAGTCCATTATTGCAAGTCTGTCGGATATAAGGGGTTACCTTCGAGCATGAGGAATAACTTCTTGGCAAGTCCTCCCAGATAAGCCTCTAAGTCGTTCTTCTTTCCCACCAGTTCGCTAGCCTTGTCACTCAGGGCTATCTTGTCATTCTTGAGTCGGCTGACCTCCTTGTTGGCCGCGTCGAGAGCAGCTTTCAGATTGGTATTCTCCTCTTCAAGTTTGCTGATTGAAGCCAACTTTTCTTCTGCGAGTTTCGTCTTGTCCGAAGCCGCTTTCTGCGCCTCGGCGAGGCCAAGGTCCTTCTTCTTCAGAGTACCCCTTAGTTTATCTGCAAAATGACAGTGAGATCAGACTCGGGAATGGACAAAAAATAAGGACAGTCGTCAAGGTTATCACCAAACATACCTTTTGCCTCCTCCTTCGCCTTCGTGAAGTTCTCCTGGACAAGCTTCAGATCAAGTTCGAGCTGGATATGCTTGTTCTCCAACTCAGTATAACGTCCACAAGCTCGCAAGATTTCTGTGAAAGATCAGTCGACAGACATCAAAGACAGGTCACTTCCGAGTGACTAAGAGAAAAATCGTAGCACTTCTAAGACTACAGCCGAATCAAAATATTCAATTGTAGTCTCGGGGACTACACCCAGTGGGTGCACTCAGCGTGCCCCCACTGGTTCTACCGGCTCAAGTCGATCAGTCGACCGAAAGAAGCTAACTGCCAATAGTTAGACATAGTTTCAAAAAAAAGGGGGGGCAAAGTATTCTTCAGACCATAGCCGACTACCAGCAGTCGACCATGGTCTCGGGGACTACACCCAGTGGGTGCACTCAGCATGCCCCCACTGGTTCCATGATTCCATTCGACCAGATCGAGTGAAGAAAGTAAAGGAGAAAAAAGTTCAAGACATAAAGACTACAGTCGACTGCCAGCAGTCCACCGTAGTCACGGGGACTACACCCAGTGGGTGCACTCAGCGTGCCCCCACTAATCCAGACATTTCAATCGACACACCCAGTGGGTGTATGACAAATTAAGATTTTCAGAAAGAAAAATTGTCATGTATCATATCCTAACAGAACAGGCGGTGGTCAACTAACCTGGACATTGCTCTGAAGAGCTGAACTTGCGTCATAAGCTGCTTGGCTGGCATCTCGGATCGCCTTCACCTGCTCCATCATGACTCCCGCCTGGCGTATGGCTTCCTTGGCAGCACCTGCTTGGTCCTCTAGGACGTGGTGTGTGGAGAAGAGGGAAGGTGGATCAGCACTTGACGACGGAGGGCGGGCACTCGCCAACGGCACCGCAAAGGACACGGTAGCCCGAGCAACGTTGCCCCCCTCCGGAACCAATGTCTCAGGTGCTGACGCAACCTGAGCAGTCTTGCCAGCAGACGTTTTCCTGTTCCTCCTTTGCCTCAGTGGCTCCTCATCGTCATCGTCAGGGAGTTCAATGATAATGCTAGGTGGAGCTACAGAAAAGGTTCAAAGTTAAAAACGAAGATCTGATCGACCAAAAGTGAAACTGCACACATCATACCAGGATTGGAAGTGGCAGCATCCTCCATTTCTTGATCTTCGTACCTGGCTGAGGTCTCAGAAGTAGCAGCACTGCGATTTCAGAAATCAGTCGGTCAATGATCGGGTCGACAAAGAATATATCCATGTTAAAAGAGAAAACATGAGTTATGCCATTACGCAGAAACAGTCGGAATCTCCATCCTCATCTTTGGTAGGGCCTTCGCCGGTTTTGACGGTGCCGCTCGGGGTTGCTTCAGCAATTTCTCAGTTGGCGCCAGAGAGGTCGTCCGAGGGCCCCGATATTGAAGTGGCTGAATACGCCGCCGAAGGAAAACCTCTAGAAGATCCATGCCCGTCACTCTGTCGTGAATGAGCTAGACTACGCGCTCCACCAACATCCTAACATGAGCCTTCTCCTCCGGAAGCACCTTCAAAGAAGATGGCTTGTTCGCGCGGTCCATGGAGAACGGGGGGAGGCCAGTCGACTGGTCTTGGCAGTAGAACCAGGTCGATTGCCACCCTCGAGCTGACTCGGGAAGGGTCATGGCTGGAAAGGCACTCTTACTTCTCATCTGAACTCCAAGACCCCCACACATCTGGATTACTTGGGTTCTCTCGTCACTCTGGCTAGCCTTTTTCACCGTCTGAGAGCGACAGGTGAAAATGTGTTTGAAAAGGCCCCAGTGCGGCCGGCAACCCAAGAAGTTTTCGCACGAAGACACGAAAGCGGCGAGGTAGGCAATGGAGTTGGGTGTGAAGTGATGGAGTTGTGCACCAAAGAATTTCAGAAACCCCCGAAAGAAAAGATTCGGCGGCAGAGAAAAACCGCGATCTATATGGGTGGCTAAGAGGACACACTCACCCTCCTGAGGCTGCAGCTGCCACTCCTTCCCCGGAAGCCTTGCTGACCCATGGGGGATCAGTCCTTCGTTGGCCAGGTCGTCGAGGTCCTTCTGGGTGATGGTCGAGCAGATCCAATCTCCCTGGATCCAGCCTTGCAGCAGGCCGGACCGCGATGAGGATCCGCCCCGGCTAGTCATTCTCCCCTTCGCCTTCGCCGTCGCCTTCTTCGCCCGCTCCAAAGCCACCGTCTTTTCCTTCACCATCGTTGCCGGTGAGGTGCGCAAGGAGTAGCAGGGCGGAGGTGGAAGCGAGCGCAATGGACGAGTTTGAGGAAGAGGGAGAGGGCAATGAGGGCGCACTGTTCGAAAAACCCCTGTCCGGCGCCTTATATGAAGTCTCCTCCGAGTGGCTGACTGGTAGGCCCGGACGATCCTGTCAAATCCCGCGACACGCGCGCGCGATACGTGGCGAAAAAGATGGTGCGGAGATCGAGGCGTCTTTGTCTTATCCCGTCCGAGTACTGCGGCCTCCTCCGCTTCGTGCGCTTCCCGAAATTTGGATCCCGTCAAATCCGCGGATAGCAAAGCAACCTATCAGACAGCAGATTTCCTCCGATCCGTCGCGCGAAAATCTGCAAGTTCATAAAGTTCACTCGGCAGATGCAAAGAATGGATCAAGGTGACTGAAAGAGAAGTTGACGCCATCACTAAAAAGTCATTGATCCAGAGTAAGACACTCTCGCAGCACAAAAAGCAGGTCGGAAGAATTCTCAACTCCTTCCGCACTCAAACCTCGATCCATTCGGGGGCTAATGATGAAGCCATGTACCTAGGGTAGGGTCATGGACCCGTCCAAGGTACCCTCCCCAAGGACATCTCTAGAAGAAACTGTCCTTCATTCGACCTGGAAGAATTCCACTCGACGGACTCGAAGACACTCGACCATGAAGACTCACTCGACCACCAGAAGATCTAGGGTCACTCTACATCCAAACGGTTTGTTATTAAGTAGTCTTTATGGCCATGATATCACTTTATGTAAGACGTTACCAGTAACTTCTGGCCTTTATGTACATTGAACCCTCCGCTACATGGGCTGGCTGGGGTCCTGGCGCACTCTATATAAGCCACCCCCCTCCAGAGGTAGAAGGGTTCCCACCCCTGTAACTCACATGCATATAATCCAGTCGACCGCCTTCGGGCACCGAGACGTAGGGCTATTACTTCCTCCGAGAAGGGCCTGAACTCGTAAAACCCTTGCGTGTACAACTACTCCATAGCTAGGATCTTGCATCTCCTTTAGTACCCCCCTACACTATTGTCAGACTTAGAACCACGACACCCCTAGTGGTTCACATCTGAAGGGCACGTGGCAAGCATGCAACACCTTGGAAGTTGTTCCATGTTCCCACGCACACCTAGATTGTCGGGGTGGTCGTTCCGAATTCTTCGGCTTTCAAGGAATAAGAATATAGCATTAAAAGCAGATATAAATGTTTGTCAGATTGACTTCAGCTGACAAGGTCTCAGTGAAGACAATCGACAACTTTCAATAGAATGCATATGATTTGGACAGATAGAGTTGAGGTAGAAGCATAGATAGCTTAGGGTCCGATCACATTCACTTAGATCAAAAGATTCAGCAAGAAGTCATAGCTATAAGTGAATGTTGTAGAGGACATAACACAAATATGAATATAACATGTATAAGACCAAAACAATAGGATGAAGATAAATATGAACTTAAATCAAGGATGAAGACAAATCAAGTACGAAGACTTTGCAATCATAATGCCAAGAGTAACACTTCAAACTGAAAGGGCTAGTTATCGACTAGAGGGGGTGAATAGGCGATTTTTATGAAAGTCTTCAAAACATGGGAGTTTCGAAGATAAACGATAGAAATAACACTATTCGTATGCAACGGAAGGTAGACTACACTAGATAAGCCATCGTCAAGTATTCAATGAAGTGAAAGCACGAAGACTAACAGCAGGTAGGTAGTAAGGATCAAGATGGAAGATAGTATGAAGCCAATCAAACCAACTAGTCACGCAGTGAAGTCAAACAGATAATGAAAGCAAGCAATGACTTCACGAAGACAAACTGTAAGTAAAGAGAAGTGAGAGATAGAACCAATAGCTTGGTGAGGACACAGATTTGTTCGACCAGTTCCAGTTGCTGTGACAACTGTATGTCTGGTTAGGGAGGCTGAGATTCAACTCAGAAGACCGCATCTTCACCTTATTCCCCTTGAGCTAAGGACACCTAGTCCCCGCCCAATCACTCAGGCAAGTCTTCAAGGTAGACTTCCAAACCTTCACCGACTTTGTTCACCGGCAATCCACAATGACTCTTGGATGCTCAGAACGTGACGCCTAACCGACTGGAGGATTCACAGTCCTCAAGTGTAACAAGTCTTCAGATCACGCGTACACAAAGACTTCAGTGATGCCAAACACTCTTTGGGCTTTGGGTGGTTTGGGCTTTGTCCTTGCAAGGATTCTCTCTCAAAAGCTTCGGAGGTGGGTTGCTCTCAAATGACAAAAGCCGTGTACTAACTCTGAGCAGCCACCAATTTATGGTGTAGGGGGTGGGTATTTATAGCCACTTGGCAACCCAAACTGATTTGTCCGAAATGACCCCTAGGTCACTAAGGAACTGACACATATTCCAACGGTCAGATTTCAAACACACGCGGCAGCTTGACTAGGGCTACAAGTAAAGTTGACTCATCCGACTCTGGATAAGATTTGCTCTGATTGTCTTCGCTCGAAGACATAGGATTTGGTTGAGCATCACTTCAGTCACTGTGACTTTGTTCACTTGAACCCCACTTAACAGTACGGTGGTTCCTATGACTCAACAAAGAAGAAAAGGAAACAACAAAACAACTAAGTCTTCGCGCTCCATAGTCTTCATGCGATGTCTTCTCATGTCATAGTCTTCAACGTGAATAGCTTCATACACCACCATTGTCTTCAATGTCTTCACACATTTTTAGGGGTCATCTCCAGTAGGTAAACCTAATCAATGAGGGACTACTACCTGTGTTATGCTGCAATTCTCACAATCACATTAGTCCCTCAACCAGGTTTGTCGTCAATACTCCAAAACCACTAGGGGTGGCACTAGATGCACTTTCAATCTCCCCCTTTTTGGTGATTCATGACAAACTGGTTGAAGTTTTCAACGGGGATAAAAGTATGTGAAATTGTAAAGGATTAAGATATTTTCTTCATAGGTGGTACAAAGGCTCCCCCTGAAGATGTGCATATAAATGTTTTGCGTTGGAATGCAAATGCACATGGCAGGTTGTACTTGTGGAGATCCTCTTCACTATATGAAGACAATACATCATGCATGAACAGATATACAAGAATAATGACATGCATAATGAAAAATGGACATCTGCGGAATGGCTTCATGTGGGATTTATCATCGCATCACAAAATATCAGAGAAACTAGAAGACGACCATCAAGTTTAAGTGTTACAACCCAAAGAACCAAATGTATCAAAAGCGAGAGTTGTAAACACTTGGCAAAAATATAGCAACCACCCATATGGACCCGCTTGAAAACTATCAACATATGTTCTCCCCCTTTTGTCAGTAAGGACCAAAAAGGTTTGAAGACATAGTCTCTACTCGTTCCCATGAGGAGTAGGTGAGGTAGCAGGGTCGTCGTTGAGGTTTGGTGGTGCAGAAGAACTTGGTGCAGTGTCGACGCATGCTGAAGTTGGAGGTGGTGAAGTAGCATCATCGGCATCATCAAGAACTCTGGCATTTACAATTGCCGCGGAGGAGGAATAGTCAAAATCTTCTAGTGACGGAGTTCGACGTAAGACAATATTGCTCGGAGGAGTGGTACCGAACTTGTATCTCTCTGAGAAGCCATCATCTTGAAGATCAGCTTCAGCACTGAGCAATGTCAGACTCTTCCATGTCCTCCGACTAGTTTCATGAGTGACAAATGCGTTCTTGATGGCAAGGTTGCGAATGCGATTCAAATCCATCAAGATGCTTTGCATCTGACGCTTTTGCCAGTAATGATGCTTATCATGTTTTTGATGCAAGGCCACGATAAGCTCTCGGTCATTGAGCATAGGAGATCTCCTTCGAGGTCTTGGAGCAATAGTGCTATCAGTGGCTTCAGTGCGAGCACGGCCACTATTGCCAGCCAGCGGATAAACACGAGCGGCAGCTTGAACGCCTTCAACATGCTGAGAGAAACTTTGACGATCGGCATTGTGAAGATATATTGCCTCCTTGGCAGGCTCTGGGTATATGGCTTCGAGTGACATATCAACCTCTGGCAGGAATATGAGATGGTTGCGTGCAAAGGGCTGATAGTTAACAGCAGAATGAACCTTGATCAGGCGCATTACCCATGGAGCATAGAATTTCAGCATAAATATGTCTAAGCCAGATGCAGCAAATTGACGAATGAAGAAATCCTGAGCATTGAAGCTTATGCCACTGAGAATATAGAAGACCAATGTCTTCATTGCGCCTTCAAGCTTTGCTGAGGAGGAATGTCCTTTGATGGGCCATAGAGTTTTCCTGATAATGTGATAGATGGTGCGGGACAGATACTCTAGGTATTCAACAAAGAATTCCTTGGGATATTCAGCATCCTGCGGTAGTGGCTTCATCATACTCAGCATTTGGCTCATATTGGGCTCAAGCTTCTAGAAGATGATTTCCAATGCATTGCGGTGAAGCTAACAGCCAGGTTCATATAGTTCACCTGGAGTTGACAGGTCTGTAAGCTCAATGAGATCAAGAGCTACGGCTTCATGGTGTACATTGCCTGTCATCCACTCAAGGACCCATGTCTTCGAATCTCTGTTGTAGTCGCGAATGTGGAGAGTTGCATAGAATTGCAGCAGAAGCTCTTCATTCCAATTCTCCTTATCAGTGACAAACTGGAGAAGGCATGCATCTCTGAAACAGTCAAGTGCTTCTTCTAAGTAGGGCAGGCCAGCAATGGCTTTGCAGTCTAGACGCATATGAGGAAATATGTGCCCTTGATTGTATAGAACACAGGAGTAATAACTACGTTGTTGATAACTCCAGACCGACTAGATGATATTCTTGGCTTGGAATATGGGTTCTTGGATCTATCAAAGAAAGTGTTGTGTGCAATGAAGCCATTGACATTGAATGATCCTGGTGCAGATGCAGTACCTGGGAACCTTGGCAACCTTGGCTTTGGCTTCTGAACCCGAGGCCTGTGCTCCACATGATAATCAAACTGAGGTCCGGGAGCAGGCGGAGGAACCAGAATTAGCCATCTAACAGTGACCAGCTCGCCTTGATAGAATGCTTGCTCAATGGTATGAGGCCTTGGAGGCGGTACAGGAGCAGAGACATTAGCAATGGCGTCAGGCTGCACATTAGTTGTAGGTGCATCATTGGCTTCATGCACGGTGTTGACTGGAGGTGCCACATTGGCTTCAGCCATGACAACGTCATTGGCGTCAGTAGTGTTGTTGGTGGCCGCCTCAGGATTTTCAACCGCCACTTGAGTAGCTGGAGGGTCGGGCACAGACACGTTCTCCTCGAGAACAACTTCTTGGTTAGTAGGGGTGTAGCAACACATTCTTCTTCTTGTCTTTCATCGGCTGATGTAGCCGGAATGTCTTCAGCAGCATTAGCTTCTGACAGAGGAACCATCACAGAAGGATTTTCTTCAGGGAACACTTGACGTGCCACTGAGGTGGACTGGTTCGAATCTTCTTCTGGGATGGTTGTCATGGAGACCGATGGCCTGAGGCCTTTGCGAAGCCATTGGAACATGGGCGACGCTTTTGGTGACGGTGTGGTCTCCATGTAATTGCCGTCCTTCACCATGGGGCTGGTGACACGCGCTGGTGGAGTATGGGGTGTACTTGGTGAGTCTTGACTTGGAGTTGCTGGTTGGGGGCGATCAGCCCATGAGGCATCCTGAGAAATTCGTGTCAAAGGACGACGATGATGACTTCGCTGTTCGTGAGAATAGGCGATGATACCGGTTGGCGCTCGATCTGAGGAAGGACTTCATCATCATGTACATTGTCTTGGGGACCAATGTCTTCAGCCGTGATGGGGTCAACGACTCGAACTTCTTCAGCTTCAGGAGCCTCTGTGGAAGCAGGCTCATGAACTATCAACTGACGTTCTTGGTTTTCTGATGCAGGGCGAGCAAAAGAGAGGGGCTCGACAACGAGGGGCTCTTTGGGAGCCGCCCGATCTTTCTTCTTGATCTTTCTCTTCTTGGGCAATCCAGTGTCATCGGTGGTGTTCTTGAATTTTCGCTTTCTGGCTTCGGCTTCAGCTGCCTTGGTTTTCTTCAGTTCTGAAGCCACTATGGGGACCTTAGGCATCGAGCCTGTCATGTTGGCAGGGAAGACTATGCGAGGTTCTTCCTGCCTTGATGCTTCAGATTGGGCCACAGTAGACTTCTTCTTCTTGGCAGCCAGCTTGGGGTCAATGCCTGGAGCCCAAGTGCCTTGCTCTTCTCAGCTTCATTGTAAGCTTGAACACACTTAGCAGCGAGGTTTTTCATCCGCTCCAAAGAGCCTTTGGCTTCTTCATGTTTCTTGCAAAATGCCTCCTTGAGGTCATTCAACATCAGTTTGAATTTCTGAACATCAGCCACACTGAGCTTGGCCATGTGCTTCTTGAACTGTTCTTTCTCATAGTCAAATTTGTTTTTCAGTTCGACAATCCTCTGAGCCAGAGCCAGCTTAGGTGCAATGGCGCCTTGAAAGGCGATGCTGATGCCAATTGGGAGCTGAAGATCGTCAAAACTGAGATCTGGGTTGTCAAACCACTCATCAATGAAATTGTCCAGAATGTTCACATCGAAGAGGGGCAGATCATTGAAGATCTCCGCCTCTTGCTTGCTCTTAATAATCTTCTCAAGAGCATCATCACCAAACTCATCATCTGTTGACAGATCAATGGCTTCAGTCTCGTTCCTTAGAACGGTAGCTGGAGTCAGTGCTTGAATAGAACTCTGAACATTTTTCTTCTGGGCTTCTCTTTCTTCTTAGAGACACGAGATTGATCTTCAGAATAACTTGGAGCAGGAGGAGCAGTTGCCAGTGACTTCACTCGTGAAGCTTTTGGTGCAGCAGTGGGTTTTGAAGCCTTAGACTTCTTTTGCTTCTGCGGCTAAGGAGGAGCTGGAGCTTCATCAGTATCTGCATCATCAGCAGAGTGATCCACATTGCACCTTGAACGACAATGTGTGAGAGGAGGCCTTCGAAGTTGTAGAAAGGGCCGATTCTGTTTTCATTAGCTTCACGGGTGCCATCTTCCTGAGGAGCAGAAGGACCTGGGTTGAAGTCAAGTCCAAATGTCTTCTTGTTCTTCACAGCAGAATCTTTGGCAAACTGGAAGTTGCATTTGAACAGATTGTCATCACGACACCACAGCAGAGAAGAAGGGTCAGCATTCTCTGGTTGTGGGCCGCGTACCATGCACGGATAGAAGCCTTGTTTAATGGCTTCAGACCGGGACTGGGGTTGAAGATTTTTGTTCAATGTATGTCCCCAAGGCTGCTTGATGGCATTCTTCTCAGCATACTCAGCCGTGACAAATCTGTACTTGAACCACTCTTCAGCCCAATATCTTTGAATCCATTGGATTCGAGTTTTGCGTTCACCATAGGTTTCTTCACGGTCTGTCTTGTACATTTCATGCAGATCTGGTGGCAAGTCCTTGGATGTATTCCTATGGCGCTGTCTGATGCCCTTTCTAGCTGACTTTTCAGTAGCCATGAAGCTTAAATTGAATGGCTTCAGAACATGCAAAGGCTTCCGACGACTGGTCAGACAAGAACTGGCTTCAGGAGAATTTATGTGACTCTGTAAGAACTCTCCAAATGAATGCAGACTATGAGAACCAAGGGATTCTCCCACGGACATGTACCTCTGACAGCATTAGAGGTGCGAAGGAAGGGGAAGAGGTCATTGATACGTCTCCAACGTATCTATAATTTATGAAGCATTCATGCTATTATATTATCTATTTTGAATGTTTATGGGCTTTATTATACACTTTTATATTATTTTTGGGACTAACCTGTTAACCGGAGGCCCGGCCCACATTGCTATTTTCTTGCCTATTTCAGTGTTTTGAAGAAAAGGAATATCAAACGGAGTCCAAACGGAATGAAACCTTTGGGAGCGTTATTTTTGGAACGGATGTGATCCAGGAGACTTGGAGTTGAAGTCAAGGAAGCTTCAAGGTGTCCACAAGGGTGGGGGCGTGCCCCTCCCCTACTAGGGGCGCCCCCTGTCTCGTGGGCCCCTCGAGCGTCCCCAACTGACTTCTTTCACCTATATATTCCCATATACCCTAAAAACATCAAAGACAAAGATAGATCGGGAGTTCCACCGCCGCAAGCCTCTATAGCCACCAAAAACCAATCGGGACCCTGTTCCGGCACCCTGCCGGACGGGGGATCCCTCACCGGTAGCCATCTTCATCATCCCGGCGCTCTCCATGACAAGGAGGGAGTAGTTCACCCTCGGGGCTGAGGGTATGTACCAGTAGCTATGTGTTTGATCTCTCTCTCTCTCTCATGTTCTCTCTATGGCACGATCTTGATGTATCGCGAGCTTTGCTATTATAGTTGGATCTTATGATGTTTCTCCCCCTCTACTCTCTTGTAATGGATTGAGTTTTCCCTTTGAAGTTATCTTATCAGATTGAGTCTTTAAGGATTTGAGAACACTTGATGTATGTCTTATCGTGCTTATCTGTGGTGACAATGGTATATTCACATGATTCACTTGATGTATGTTTTGGTGATCAACTTGCGGGTTCAGTGACCTTGTGAACTTATGCATAGGGGTTGGCGCACGTTTTTTCTTGACTCTCCGGTAGAAACTTTGGGGCACTCTTTGAAGTACTTTGTGTTGGTTGAATAGATGAATCTGAGATTGTGTGATGCATATTGTATAATCATGCCCACGGATACTTGAGGTGACAATGGAGTATCTAGGTGACATTAGGGTTTTGGTTGATTTGTGTCTTAAGGTGTTATTCTAGTATGAACTCTATGATAGATCGAACGGAAAGAATAGCTTCATGTTATTTTACTACGGACTCTTGAATAGATAGATCAAAAAGGATAACTTTGAGGTGGTTTCATACCCTACCATAATCTCTTAGTTTGTTCTCCACTGTTAGTGACTTTGGAGTGACTCTTTGTTGCATGTTGAGGGATAGTTATATGATCTAATTATGTTATAATTGTTGAGAGAACTTGCATTAGTGAAAGTATGAGCCTTAGGCCTTGTTTCCTACCATTGCAATACCATTTACGCTCACTTTTATCGCTTGCTACGTTGCTGTTTTTATATTTTCAGATTACAAATACTCATATCTACCATCCATATTGCACTTGTATCACCATCTCTTCGCTGAACTAGTGCACCTATACAATTTACCATTGTATTGGGTGTGTTGGGGACACAAGAGACTCTTTGTTATTTGGTTGCAGGGTTGCTTGAGAGAGACCATCTTCATCCTACACCTCCCACGGATTGATAAACCTTAGGTCATCCACTTGAGCGAAATTTGCTACTGTCCTACAAACCTCTGCACTTGGAGGCCCAACAACGTCTACAAGAAGAAGGTTGTGTAGTAGACATCAAGCTCTTTTCTGGCTCCGTTGCTGGGGAGGTGAGTGCTTGAAGGTATATCTTTAGATCTTGCAATCAAATCTTTTTTTTCTTGTTTTATCACTAGTTTAGTCTATAAAAGAAAACTAAAAAATGGAATTGAGTTTGTCTCATACGCTTCATCTTTTTAATATCTTTCGTGAGAATGATGGTAAGGAAAATTGTGCTCAAGTGCTAGAAGAAGAAATCTATAAAATATTTAGCACTAAATCTTTGAATGAAGAGCATGATTGCAATGTTGTTAGTATGAACTCCTTGAATATCCATAGTACTAATGATGATTGCACTAGTTATGATGAAAATATCTCTTATAACCATGTCGATTTTTGTGGATTTGATTGGGTTTGCAAGTTCACACCAAATAGGGAAAATAGATATTGCAAGAGGCATAAGTATTTAGAAAGTAAAGGGTTGCAAGAAAGGCTTAATGTTAGTGCTGAAAATTTAAGATATCTTTACCGTACTTGTGAACTTTGCAATGAACGTGGTCAGTTAAATCTCTGATGCAAATTGTTTCATGATCGAATCATGTCCAAAAATTGTGATGAATTGATTTCCCTTGCGCATCATAATGAACTTAGTTTGCTTTTGGGTTATGAAGAATTGAAACATGCAACTAAGCTTATTCCAGAATTTAACCTTGAGAAATTCCTTGATATTGATCTAGAGGATATTTATATGTATTGTGCGGTGAATTGCATTGAAAATCCTTATATTGCCAATTACCTAAAAAAAGAAAGCAAATAGAAGATGAAGAGAATACTAATGAAAGGGAAGAGACTTCCCAATATCCTCCTATTATTTCTTATGATGAATCAGGTAACGAGGAGGAGCTTTCTATTCAACCAATCTCATCAATAAGGAGCTCAAAAAAGAGGGATAAACCCACACATGATGTGAGGAAGAAAAAGAAAAAAACGGAGAAGCAAAGGTAAAACGGTATCCCTCCCAAATGATGTTGCTCCTACTACTCATTGTGATGATGGTCATTGCTATACTATTGGTGCTATCCATACTATTAATGATGAGAGTGATTATGCTTATGATATGAAAAGGCCCAAGTTTGGGGATGCTATGTTTGATGAGGATGACATATTTGAGAATATATTTGATGAAATTAATGTTTGTCCCAAGCTTGGTGATGCTACGTTCAATGAAGATGATATGTTTAGCCTCCCAAGTTTTGATATGCAAAGTTGTTATAATGATAGCATGCCTCTTACCTATGATGATTATATTGATGAAAGTGGGTTTGGAAGAGTGTCAACTTTAGGAAGTAGTGTTCCCACTATTTTGGAAGATGTTGAATCTTATTGTGATGAATATGAAAGTGGATTTGGAAGAGTGTCAACTTTATTTAGTGATGATTCCACTATCTTGGAAGAGGTTTCAATCGATTATGATGAGAACAAAGTTGCTACTTATGATGATTATTGTGATGAAACTTATGCTATAAAAAGTAGTGATGATTATATTTATAAAACTTGTCATGATTATGATTACCCTTTTTCTGAACATTACTCTTTTAATATGGAAACAATTTATAGTATTCAAGTCTCTTATGATACTCCCACCATTCCGAATGAGAAGAATTTTGCTTATGTGGAGAG
This sequence comes from Triticum dicoccoides, assembly GCF_002162155.2. Classification (NCBI taxonomy): domain Eukaryota; kingdom Viridiplantae; phylum Streptophyta; class Magnoliopsida; order Poales; family Poaceae; genus Triticum; species Triticum dicoccoides. The sequence goes on along the minus strand of NC_041383.1, from coordinate 661,130,876 downwards.
TAGTAAATTTTCTATGCTTGTAGATCATGAAAATAATGCTTTAGGTGCTGGTTACATTGTTGAATTCATTCATGATTCTACTGAAAATTATTATGAGGGAGGAATATATGCTTGTAGGAATTGCAATAATATCAAGTTCCCTCTCTATGTGCTTAAAATCTTGAAGTTATGCTTGTTTTGCCTTCCTATGCTAGTTGATTATTGTTCCCATAAGTTGTTTGCTCACAAAATACCTATGCATAGGAAGTGGGTTAGACTTAAATGTGCTAGTCATATGCTTCATGATGCTGCCTTTATGTTTCAATTCTTATCTTTTATGTGAGCATCATTGTCATCATCATGCCTAGCTAGAAAGGCATTAAAGAAAAACGCTTGTTGGGAGACAACCCAATATTTACCATTAATGTTTTTGTGTGTCCACATGATTATGATACTGTAGTAATCATGTTTTATAGCTTTTGTTTCAATAAAGTGCCAAGTAATACCTTTAGGATAGCTTACGGTGATAGTTGTGTTGATCCTGCTGAAAATCAGAAACTTTTGCACCCAGTAAATTAGTTTTGATAATTCACAAAAACGTGATTTCGATCTGAGACTTTTTGCTCTGGATTGGTACATGAATTTCTTAGGTCTGCCTAATTTGTTAGGATTTTTAGAGTTCCAGAAGTATATGTTTGATACATATTACTACGAACTGTTCTGTTTTTACATATTCTGTTTTCTATGTGTTGTTTGCTTATTTTGATGAATCTATGAGTAGTATCTCAGGGTATGAACCATAGATAAGTTGGAATACAGTAGATATTCCACCAATATGAATTTAGAATGACTTCATTACAGTACCTAAGTGGTGATTTTATTTTCTTATACTAACGGAGCTTACGAGTTTTCTGTTGAGTTTTGTGTTGTGAAGTTTTCAAGTTTTGGGTAAAGATTCGATGGACTATGGAATAAGGAGTGGAAAGAGCCTAAGCTTGGGGATTCCCAAGGCACCCCAATGTAATATTCAAGGACAACCAAGAGCCTAAGCTTGGGGATGCCCCGGATGGCATCCCCTCTTTTGTCTTTGTTCATCGGTAACTTTACTTGGAGCTATATTTTTATTCCCCACATGATATGTGTTTTGCTTGGAGCATCATTTTATTTTATTAGTATTTGCTTTCTGTTATTTATAATAATGTTTTGAATATATATTTTCAATAAAAATGTCAAGGACAGCCTTTACCATGCTTATTTTGCAAGTATACATGTTGCTGTTTCAAAACAGAAAGTTTACCGCTGTTGCAAAAATTCCCTAGAAAAGTCAGAGAATGATATAATGTTGAAACTTTTTGCATAATGAGCTCTGATAAATATTCTACAGCATAGTATTTTCCTCATAATTTTTGGAGTTAGGGAAGTATGATGAACCTTGCATTCTTTACAGACTATACTGTTTTGACAAATTGCTATTATGTTTGCATTGTTTGCATATGTTTGCTTGTTTAATGATTCTATTTGAGGATAGGATTATTAAATATGCAGAGACATTTAGTATGAAATGTTGAATAATAATTTTAGTAATTTGTTACAGTAGAAAATGATAAGGTTTTGCATTGGTTTATACTAACTTATCTCACGAGTTCTTATTGAGTTTTATGTGGATGAAGTTTTTGAGAAATAGAGAAACCATGATATGAGAGGAATTAGGGAGACACAAAAGTTCAAGCTCGGGGACACCCAAGGCACCCCAAGATAATATTTCAAGAAGTCTCAAGCATCTAAGCTTGGGGATGTCCTGTTAGGCATCCCACCTTTCTTCTTCAACAACTATCGGTTAGTATCGGTTGAGCCTAAGTTTTTACTTCTTCACATAAGTTGTGATATCCTTGCAATGTCATTTTATTTCGCTTTGCTTACTGTTTGAATAAAATACTAAGATCTCAAATTCTTAAACGAGAGAGAGTCTTCACATAAGTTACATAATGATTTAACTACTCATTGATCTTCACTTATATCTTTTTGTAGTAGTTTGTCATTTACTCGTGTGCTTCACTTATATCCTATGAGTAAATGGTTGAATGAGTTGAATGTCATAAATCTGAAATTATATATGTCTCATTTGCTTATCTCATGGGGAGTAATGACTTTACATCTAAGAAGTAGAGGTTGTTAATTTATTGAAGGTTAGCAAGCATTGTATTGGTCATTTGAACAATTCATGAAAGAATATTGAAGGAAGAGAGATTTCACATATAAATATACTATCTTGGACATCTTTTATAATTGTGAGAACTCATTAAGTATGACATGCTAAAGAGTTGATGTTGGACAAGGGAAGACAACGTAATGGGTTATGTTTTCTCACATCTCAGTTAAAGTATATTGTCATGGATCATTCAAACATGTTGAGCTTGCCTTTCCCCGTCATGCTAGCCAAAATTTCTTGCACCAAGTAGAGATACTACTTGTGCTTCCAAATATCCTTAAACCAGTTTTTGCCATGAGAGTCCACCATACCTGCCTATGCATTGAGTAAGATCCTTCTAGTAAGTTGTCATTGGTGCATGCAATAAAAATTACTCTCTAAATATGTATGATCTATTAGTGTGAAGAAAATAAGATTTATACGATCTTGTTATGGAAGCAATAAAAGCGACGGACTGCATAATAAAGGTCCATATACAAGTGGCAATATAAAGTGACGTTCTTTTGCATTAAGATTTTGTGCATCCAACCCTAAAAGCGCATGAGAACCTCTGCTTCCCTCTGCGAAGGGCCTAGCTGTTACTTCATGTCTTTTACTTTATGCAAGAGTCAAGGTGATCTTCACCTTTCCCTTTTTCATTTTATCCTTTGGCAAGCACCTCGTGTTGGAAAGATCCTGATATATTATCCAATTGGATGTAAGTTAGCATGAACTATTATTGTTGACATCACCCAAAGGTGAATACGTTGGGAGGCAACACTATAAGCCCCTATCTTTCTCAGTGTCCGGTTAAAACTCCATAACCATAAGTATTGCGTGAGTGTTAGCAATTGTAGAAGACTATATGATAGTTGAGTATGTGGAGTTTGCTAAATAAAAACTCTGACATAGACCCTTCCTGAAAATAAGATGAATTGCAATTGTTTGATGACTGAGAATGAAGTTTGCTAGTTTTCAAGAAAGTTTATGGTCTATGCTTTAACATGTGAATAGCTTGTTACTTGATCGTGAGAAGTTTTATGAGATGAACTACTATTATGACATATAATCATCCTCGAAAAGGTGATAAATTATCATTGCTCAAACTTGTGCACCTGCTAGCATTCACACTTCATAAATTCTTTCTTTTATCATTTACCTACTCAAGGACGAGCAGGAATTAAGCTTGGGGATGCTGATACGTCTCCAATGTATCTATAATTTATGAAGCATTCAAGCTATTATATTATCTATTTTGAATGTTTATGGGCTTTATTATACACTTTTATATTATTTTTGGGACTAACTATTAACCGGAGGCCCAACCCATATTGTTGTTTTCTTGCCTATTCCAGTGTTTCAAAGAAAAGGAATATCAAACGGAGTCCAAACGGAATGAAACCTTTGGGAGCGTTATTTTTGGAACGGATGTGATCCAGGAGACTTGGAGTTGAAGTCAAGGAAGCTTCAAGGTGTCCATGAGGGTGGGGGCGCGCCCCCCTATTGGGTGTGCCCCCTGTCTCGTGGGCCCCTCGAGCGTCCCCGACCGACTTCTTTCGCCTATATATTCCCATATACCCTAAAAACATCAAAGACAAAGATAGATCGGGAGTTCCGCCACCGCAAGCCTCTGTAGCCACCAAAAACCAATCGGGACCCTGTTCTGGCACCCTGCCGGAGGGGGATCCCTCACCAGTGGCCATCTTCATCATCCCGGCACTCTCCATGATGAGGAGGGAGTAGTTCACCCTCGGGGCTGAGGGTATGTACCAATAGCTATGTGTTTGATCTCTCTCTCTCTCTCTCTCTCTCTCGTGTTCTCTCTATGGCACGATCTTGATGTATCGCGAGCTTTGCTATTATAGTTGGATCTTATGATGTTTCTCCCCCTCTACTCTCTTGTAATGGATTGAGTTTTCCCTTTGAAGTTATCTTATCGGATTGAGTCTTTAAGGATTTGATAACACCTGATGTATGTCTTGCCGTGCTTATCTGTGGTGACAATGGGATATTCACGTGATTCAGTTGATGTATGTTTTGGTGATCAACTTGCGGGTTCAGTGACCTTGTGAACTTATGCATAGGGGTTGGCACACGTTTTCGTCTTGACTCTCCGGTAGAAACTTTGGGGCACTCTTTGAAGTACTTTGTGTTGGTTGAATAGATGAATCTGAGATTGTGTGATGCATATCGTATAATCATGCCCACGGATACTTGAGGTGACAATGGAGTATCTAGGTGACATTAGGGTTTTGGTTGATTTGTGTCTTAAGGTGTTATTCTAGTATGAACTCTATGATAGATCGAACGGAAAGAATAGCTTCATGTTATTTTACTACGGACTCTTGAATAGATAGATCAAAAAGGATAACTTTGAGGTGGTTTCATACCCTACCATAATCTCTTCGTTTGTTCTCTGCTGTTAGTGACTTTGGAGTGACTCTTTGTTGCATGTTGAGGGATAGTTATATGATCTAATTATGTTATTATTGTTGAGAGAACTTGCACTAGTGAAAGTATGAGCCTTAGGCCTTGTTTCCTACCATTGCAATACCGTTTACGCTCACTTTTATCGCTTGCTACCTTGCTGTATTTATATTTTCAGATTACAAATACTCATATCTACCATCCATATTGCACTTGTATCACCATCTCTTCGCCGAACTAGTGCACCTATACAATTTACCATTGTACTGGGTGTGTTGGGGACACAAGAGACTCTTTGTTATTTGGTTGCAGGGTTGCTTGAGAGAGATCATCTTCATCCTACGCCTCCCATGGATTGATAAACCTTAGGTCATCCACTTGAGGGAAATTTGCTACCTCCCACAAACCTCTGCACTTGGAGGCCAAACAACGTCTACAAGAAGAAGGTTGTGTAGTAGACATCAGTCATATGCATTCTCAGAAGATTTTGAAGATAAATCAGTTTGAAGACATTGACCTCATAACGCGAAGACATTCACTTATTTGTTGTGAGTTGATTCCAGATTTGTACGAATCCAAGAATAAGTACAGGTGAGGAATCTAACTTGTAGAGAAGCATAAGTGAACAGACTAGGCATAATATGAGATGCAGAATGGGATAGATTCAACTTGTAAGAGTAGAAACCACTTTTGGTAAAGAATGATGAATCTATCGGATTGAAAAGACGGTAAAAAGTAGGTTTTAATTACAACACGAAGAACTGCTAGACGGAGCGAAGTAGGAGGCCGAGCAGTTCAATCTCATGTGCCCTAACTTGGCAACGTGGACGGCGTGTAGACGGTGTCGGAGAGGTCGCGGCAGCTAAGCGCTTCGTCGCCGGTGTCGTCGAGAGCTATCGGTGGCGCTAGGGTTTGCGAGAGGTGGCGAGGTGGAAGAAAGATTTTGACCGCGATGGGATGGGTATTTATAATGAAAGGGACATCACAGCGCAATTACGCAGGTGCCCCTAGCGGTTCACATCTGAAGGGCACGTGGCAAGCATGCAACACCTCGGAAGTTGTTCCATGTTCCCACGCATGCCTGGATTGTTGGGGTGGTCGTTCCGAATTCTTCGGATTTTAGGCAATAAGGATATGGCATTAAAAACAGACATAAATGTTTGTCAGATTGACTTCAGCTAACAAGGTCTCAGTGAAGACAATCGAGAGTTTTCAATAGAATGCATATGATTTGGACAGATAGAGTTGAGGTCGAAGCATAGATAGGTTAGTGTCCGATCACATTCACTTAGATCAAAAGATTCAGCAAGAAGTCATACTATAAGTGAATGCTATAGAGGACAGGACACAAATATGTATATAACCAGTATAAGACCAAATCAACAGGATGACGATAAACATGAGCATAAGTCAAGGATGAAGACAAATCAAGTATGAAGACTTTGCAATGGTAACGCCAAGGGAAACACTTCAAACAAAAGTTTGGTGGTGGCGTTACCCACCGTATAGGAAGTATTAGACCCAGACACGACACACAATTATCATGGCGCTCCGAAGTCAAATTCCTCATTAATGTATTCACACTTAGAGTGTATGTCTTCATTGATTGAAGATATACATTACTTCGTGTGTTGCACATCTAAGTCATCAAAATGCATAAGTGTTAGGATGTGCGTCCAATCACAGGACATTTGAGGATTCCAAGATATTGAGCTCACACCGCAACTTGCAAAACCTTTTCTCATCCAAGGGCTTTGTGAAGATATCAACCAATTGCTCTTCAGTGTTGACATGAATGATATCAATATCTTCCTTCATGACATGATCTCTGAGAAAGTGATGACGAATTTCAATGTGCTTTGTCTTCGAGTGCTGAACTGGGTTGTTGGTAATCTTGATGGCACTTTCATTATCACAGTAGAGTGGCACATTATTTAGGTGGATACCATAGTCCTTGATAGTTTGCTTCATCCAGAGAAGCTGAGCACAGCAAGATCCAGCAGCAATCTATTCGGGTTAAGCAGTGGTGAGAGATACACAGTTCTGCTTCTTTGAAGACCAACAGACAAGTGATCGTCCCAGAAAGTGACATGTGCCTGATGTGGACTTGTGATCAACCTTGTCACCAGCATAATTAGCATCTGATAATCCAACTAGATCAAACTCTGAGCCCTTTGGATACCATAATCCTAGTGTTGGGGTGTAAGCCAAATATCGAAGAATTCGCTTCACGGCTAAGTGGTGCAATTCCTTTGGTGCCGCTTGGACTCGGGCACACATGCAAACACTAAGCATTATATCTAGCCTAGATGCACATAAATAAAGTAAAGAACCAACCATGGAGCGGTATACCTTTTGATCGAACTCTTTACCATTTGTGTTGGGACTCAGATGACTTTTGGTTGGCATTGGCGTCGTGTATCCTTTGCAATCTTGCATTACAAACTTCTTCAGGCAATCTTTGAGATATTTTTCTTGAGAGATGAAGATGTCATTGCGTTGCTGACAAATTTGGAGACCCAGGAAGAACTTTAGCTCGCCCATCATGGACATATGATATTACTCTTGCATCATGTGACCAAAATCATCATTGTATTTCTTGTTGGTGCAGCCGAATATAATGTCATCCACATATATTTGGCACACAAATAGTTCACCATCATATGTCTTTGTGAAGAGTGTAGGATCTAGTGAACCAGGTTTGAAGCCTTTGCTCTTGAGGAAGTCTTTGAGTG
>NC_041383.1:661028292-661123252 GCF_002162155.2 Triticum dicoccoides | reverse complement strand
TGAGGCCATAGAGCGCCTTGTTGAGCTTGTATACCATATCATGATGTTTTGGATCTTCAAAGCCAGGAGGTTGTGCAACATATACTTCTTCTTCAATATTTCCATTGAGGAAGGCACTCTTCACATTCATTTGATACAGAAGGATGTTGTGATGATTTGCATAGGCTAGCAATATGCGAATGGCTTCAAGCCTAGCAACCGGAGCAAATGTTTCATTGAAGTCAATCCCTTCCACTTGAGTGTATCCTTGTGCAACGAGACGATTCTTGTTTCTGACAACTTGACCATGCTCATCCTGTTTGTTGCGATATATCCATTTTGTGCCAATGCTATTGTGCTTACGAGGATCATGACGCTTAACCAGTTCCCACACATTGTTCAGCTCGAACTGTTGAAGCTCTTCTTGCATGGCTTGAATCCATTCAGATTCCATGAAGGCTTCAGCAACTTTCTTGGGTTCAGAGATTGAGACGAATGCAAAATGCCCACAGAAGTTTGTTAGCTGAGTTTCTCTTTGCGTTGCCCTTGAACGAGTGAGTGGACCAGCTGCATTGATGATGTCAATTATCTTCTCAATCTGCACTTCATTAGCAACACGGGGATGTACTGGACGAAGATTTTGCCCTTGCGGATCATTATCTTCAGCTTCAGTATTGACTTCAGGCTGAGCATTCTCTTCTGGTTGACTTGGTGCAATGATGAGTTCATCTACAGCCAGTTAGGAGTTCATAGGATATTTTCGTCAGAAGCTTGTGAAGATAAACACGGTTGATGATGTGGCATGCAGTATCAATGGCTTCAGGCTAGAACTTTGGTGGAGTCTTGTAATCATCAAGCATCGTTCAGGCCATCTCAATAAGAGTTCTGTTCTTGCGCTCCGCGATGCCATTCTGCTGAGGTGTGTAAGGAGCAGAGAACTCATGAGTGATACCCAAAGTATCCAGATAAAGGTCGAGGCCGGTGTTCTTGAACTCAGTGCCATTGTCGCTTCTAATATGCTTGATCTTGACGCCATAGTTCGTCATGGCATGATTGGCAAAGCGTCTGAAGACATCCTGCACTTCAGTCTTGTAGAGGATTATATGCACCCAAGTATATCTAGAGTAATCATCAACGGTGACGAAGCCATAGAGGCAAGCAGTAGCATTGAGAGTAGAGTAGTGAGTAGGGCCAAATAAGTCCATGTGTAGCAGCTCGAAGGGTTGAGATGTAGCCATGATTGTCTTCGAGGGGTGCTTGGCTCTTGTCATCTTTCCAGCTTCGCAGGCACCACACAGATGATCCTTCTTGAACTTGACGCCTTCTATGCCCACAACATGCTTCTTCTTCGCGAGAGTGTGCAAGTTCCTCATGCCAGCATGTCCTAGCCTTCGATGCCAAAGCCAGCACTATGAAGCTTTTGCTAGAAGACATACGGCCATCTGCGGTCCTGCTGAGAAATCTACCATATACAGATCATCTTTTCTTTACCCTTCAAAGACTAGAGACTTGTCAGATTCCATCAGTACAAGGCAACGATATTTTCCAAATAGCACAATCATGTTTACTTCACAAAGCATTGAGACAGACATTAAGTTGAAACCAAGGGATTCAACAAGCATCACTTTATCCATGTGCTGATCCCTTGATATTGCAACTCTACCTAGACCCAATACCTTGCTTTTACCAGTGTGAGCAAATGTGATGTGACTCTTGTCTGATGGACGTAGCATTGAATCCATCAGAAGACTTCGATCGCCAGTCATGTGATTAGTGCATCCACTGTCCATAATCTATTCTAAAGCATGAGATGTCGTAGCCTATAGTGCAGTTTAGGTGATAGGCTTCACCAAGCGAGTTGTGAAGCAGAAACATTTGACGAACAAGTGGAACATGGAAATTCAGGTCTTGGTTAGGATAGATAGGATGAGTGTCAAGGAATCCCGGAAGGAAATACGTAGTAAGACCATTTGGGCATTTTATCTTGCGCCCTACAAGATTTTTAAGGTCTCCAACATTAGCTTTGGACGCCTTTGATTTCTGGCAGGAGACCTTTCCCTACAAAAGAGAGTTAAGTTTTCTTAACCACCCACATTTTCAGGGGTGGCTTAGAAGCAATGAGTCTAAGTGCAGCATCTGAGAACTTCGGCTTTGAAGCACTAGTAAATAGCCTAGCATGAGGTGAATAATACTCATAGGAATAAGCAAAAAAGTTCTTAGTTCTATGAACATAGCGGTTTGATGAAACACACCCATATTCATGGGTCTGAGTATGATTTCCCTGCAAAACATTGACGTTAGGGTGACTCAGATGAGTCCTCGGTCTGTATGGAGCTTTTGGACCATATGAAGCCTTTGATATGGGGTTTGTCTTCTTCACAGGTGGTGTCATGATGACATTCACTGGAAGATTCTCAAGACAGCTTTTGGGTACCCATATCTTCTTCATAGGTGGCCCATTCCTGCAGTTAGTACCAATATACCTGGCAAACACTTCGCCATTCTGATTCTTGAACAGTTTATAGTTTGCATCAAAGGATTCATCAATGATAATAGGGTTAGCACAAGTGAAACCAAATAAGGTGGATGGATCTACTGGGGATTCCTTTGCAGCAACGCATGTGGTTTTAGGATACTGCTCAGGCTTCCAATAAGACCCATCAACATTCATTTTCCTCTCGAACCCAACACCCTCTTTCCTAGGGTTTCGGTTCAGAATCTGCTTTTTGAGGACATCACATAATGTATGATGCCCTTTGAGACTTTTGTACATCCCTGTCTCAAGCAGTGTCTTCAACCTAGCATTCTCATCAACAATAGTAGTGGTGTCCTCAGCAGAGGGGTTAGTTACCACATTAGCAGTTGAAGATATTGCAACACGGGTAGTAGTAGAAGATTCAGCAAAAGAGGCAGCGTTATCACGCTCAATCCATTTTAAACATGGTGGTTCAAATCCTTCCTGGGTAGTACTGATCTGTTGAGCGCGGAGTGACTCATTTTCCTTTTGAAGATCGTCATGAGCCGATCTCAATTTCTCAAGTTCCTGCTTCCTTTGAAGATAATCATAGGAAAGTTTTTCATGAGAAGTTGAGAGCGATTCATGTCGACCTTCAAGTTCCTGGTAATTAACATGAAGATTTTTTATGTCTTCAATTAAGGACTGAGACTTGGTCATTTCTGCGTCCAACAGGTCATCACTTTTGTCTAACAGTTTTTGAATATGTTCCATAGCTTTCTGTTATTCAGTTGCAATTTTAGCAAGTGTTTTTTAGCTAGGTTTGGATTCACCATCGGAGTCATCTTCACTTGATGTTTGAAAGTAAGCATCATGTGAGTTTACCTTGGTACCACGTGCCATGAAGCAGTAGGTGGGAGGTGAGTCGTCCTTGTCATTATCATCAGTGTTGGTGACGTAAGCTATAGCTAGAGCCATTGTCTTCATTGTTTAAGATGGACTTGGCGACGTAAGCTATAGCTAGAGCCAAACTAGCAACACCAGAGTCGGACTCCTCCTCAGACTCCACCTCTGCCTCCTTAGAAGCAGACTCCTCCCCTGAATCCATCTTCTTGCCAACAAAAGCACGAGCCTTGCCAGATGAGCTCTTCTTGTGTGATGAAGACTTGGAAGAAGACTTGGAAGAAGACTTTGAGGATTTCTTCTTCTTCTTGTCATCAGAATCATATTCTTTGCTCTTCTTCTTCTTCTTCTCATTGTCCCACTGTGGACACTCAGAGATGTTGTGACCAGGTTTCTTGCACTTGTGACAAGTTCTCTTCTTGCTGTCATGGGTTGAAGCTTCATCATTTCTTGAGCTGGACCGTGTAGACTTTCTGAAGCCTTTCTTCTTGGTGAATTTCTGGAACTTCTTCACAAGTATAGCAAGCTCCTTTCCAATGTCTTCAGGATCACCAGAACTGCAGTCAGATTCTTCTTCAGATGAGGAAACAGTCTTTGCCTTCAAAGCGTGAGTTCGGCCATAGTTGGGGCCATAGATATCTCATTTCTCAGATAGCTGGAACTCATGTGTGTTTAGCCTCTCAAGTATGTCAGACGGATTGAGAGTCTTGAAGTCAGGGCGTTCTTGTATCATCAGGGCCAAGGTGTCAAATGAGCTGTCAAGTGATCTCAGTAGTGTCTTGACTATTTCATGCTTCGTGATCTCAGTGGCGCTGAGTGCTTGGAGCTCATTTATGATATCAGTGAGGCGATCAAATGTGAGCTAGACATTCTCATTATCGTGTCGCTTGAAGCGGTTGAAGAGGTTGCGGAGGACACTCATCCTTTGATCTCGCTGAGTTAAGACGCCTTCATTGACCTTGGAGAGCCAGCCCCAGACTAGCTTAGATGTTTCCAGAGCACCCACACGACCATACTATCCTTTGTTCAGATGACCATAGATGATGTTCTTGGCGCTAGAGTCCAATTGAATGAACCTCTTGACATCAGTAGGGGTGACACCTTCACCAGTCTTGGGAACGCCGTTCTTGATGACATACCACAGATGACATCAATGGCTTCAAGATGCATGTGCATCTTATTCTTCCAATAGGGATATTCAGTGCCATCGAAGAGGAGGCAAGCAGCGGAGACTTTGATTATCCCCGCAGTCGACATAGCTAAAACTCTAGGTGGTTAAACCGAATCACACAGAACAAGGGAGTACCTTGCTATGATACCAATTGAAACGGCTAGTTATCGACTAGAGGGGGGTGAATTGGCGATTTTTATGCAAGTCTTCAAAACATGAGAGTTTCAAAGACAAACGATAGAAACGACACTATTCGTATGCAGCGGAAGGTAGACTAACTAGACAAGCCATAGTCAAGTATTCAATGAAGTGAAAGCACGAAGACTATCAGCAGCTAGGTAGTAAGGATCAAGATGGAAGATAGTATGAAGCCAATCAGACCAAGTAGTCACGTAGTGAAGTCAAACAGATAATGCAAGCAAGTAATGACTTCACGAAGAAAAACTGTAAGTAAAGAGAAGTGAGAGATAGAACGAGTCGCTTGGAGGAGACAGAGATTTGTTCGACCAGTTCTAGTTGCTGTGACAACTATACGTCTGGTTAGGGAGGCTGAGATTCGACTCAGAAGAGCGCGTCTTCACCTTATTCCCCTTGAGCTAAGGACACTTAGTCCCCGCCCAATCACTCAGGTAAGTATTCAAGGTAGACTTCCAAACCTTCACACACTTTGTTCACCGGCAATCCACAATGACTCTTGGCTGCTCAGAACGTGACGCCTAACTGGCTGGAGGATTCATAGTCCTCAAGTGTAACAAGTCTTCAAAACACGCGGACAGAAAGACTTCAGTGATACCAAACACTCTTTGGGCTTTGGATGGTTTGGGCTTTGTCCTCGCAAGGATTCTCTCTCAAAAGCTTCGGAGGTGGGTTGCTCTCAAACGACAAAAGTCGTGTACTAACTCTGAGCAGCCACCAATTTATGGTGTAGGGGGTGGGCTATTTATAGCCACTTGGCAACCTGACCTGATTTGTCCGAAATGACCCTGGGTCACTAAGGAACTGACATGTGTTCCAACGGTCAGATTTCAAAAACACGCGGCAGCCTTACTTGGGCTACAAGTAAAGCTGACTCATCCGACTCTGGATAACATTTGCTCTGATTGTCTTTGCTCGAAGACATAGGATTTGGTTGAGCATCACTTCAGTCACTCTGACTTTGTTCACTTGGACCCCACTTAATAGTGCGGTGGTTCCTATGACTCAACAAAGAAGAAAAGGAAACAACAAAACGACTAAGTCTTTGCGCTCCAAAGTATTCATATGATGTCTTCTCATGTCATAGTCTTCAACATGAATAGCTTCACAGACCACCATTGTCTTCAATGTCTTCACACATTTTTAGGGGTCATCTCCGGTAGGTAAACCGAATCAATGAAGGACTACTACCTATGTTATCCTGCAATTATCACAAACACATTAGTCCCTCAACCAGGTTTGTCATCAATACTCCAAAACCACTAGGGGTAGCACTAGATGCACTTACACAAACAAAAGTTTGGTGGTGGCATTACCCACAGTATAGGAAGTATTAGACCCAGACATGGCGCACAATTATCGTGCCGCTCCGAAGTCAAATTCCGCATTAATGTATTCACACTTAGAGTGTATGTCTTCATTGATTGAAGATATACATTACTTCATGTGTTGCACATCTAAGTCATCAAAATGCATAAGTGTTAGGATGTGTGTCCAACCACAAGACATTTGAGGATTCCAAGATATTTAGCTCACACCGCAACTTGCAAAACCTTTTCTCATCCAAGGGCTTTGTGAACATATCAGCCAATAGCTCTTCAGTGTTGACGTGAATGATATCAATATCTTCCTTCATGACATGATCTCTGAGAAAGTGATGACGAATTTCAATGTGCTTTATCTTCGAGTGCTGAACTGGGTTGTTGGCAATCTTGATGGCGCTTTCATTGTCACAGTAGAGTGGCACATTCTTCAGGTGGATACCATAGTCCTTGAGAGTTTGCTTCATCCAGAGAAGCTGAGCACAGCAAGATCCAGCCGCAATGTATTCAGATTCAGCAGTGGAGAGAGATACATAGTTCTGCTTCTTTGAAGACCAACAGACAAGTGATCGTCCCAGAAAGTGACATGTGCCTAATGTGGACTTGTGATCAACCTTGTCACCAGCATAATCAGCATCTGAGAATCCAACTAGATCAAACTCTGAGCCCTTTGGATACCATAATCCTAGTGTTGGGGTGTAAGCCAAATATCGAAGAATTCGCTTCATGGCTAAGTGATGCGATTCCTTTAGTGCCGCTTGGAATCGGGCACACATGCAAACACTAAGCACTATATCTGGCCTAGATGCACATAAATAAAGTAAAGAACCAATCATGGAGCGGTATACCTTTTGATCGAACTCTTTACCATTGGCGTTGGGACTCAGCTGACTTTTGGTTGGCATTGGCGTCGTGTATCCTTTGCAATTTTGCATTCCAAACTTCTTCAGGCAATCTTTGAGATATTTTTCTTAAGAGATGAAGATGCCGTTGCGTTGCTGACGGATTTTAAGAACTAGGAAGAACTTCAGCTCGCCCATCATGGACATCTGATATTTCTCTCGCATCATGTGACCAAACTCATCACTATATTTCTTGTTGGTGCAGCCGAATATAATGTCATCCACATAGATTTGGCACACAAATAGTTCACCATCATATGTCTTCGTGAAGAGTGTAGAATCTAGTGAACTAGGTTTGAAGCCTTTGCTCTTCAGGAAGTCTTTGAGTGTGTCATACCAAGCACGAGGGGCTTGTTTGAGGCCATACAACGCCTTGTTGAGCTTGTATACCATATCAGGATGTTTTGGATCTTCAAAGCCAGGAGGTTGTGCAACATATACTTCTTCTTCAATCTTTCCATTGAGAAAGGCACTCTTGACATCCATTTGATACAGAAGGATGTTGTGATGATTTGCATAGGCTAGTAGTATGCGAATGGCTTCAAGCCTAGCCACCGGAGCAAATGTTTCATCGAAGTCAATCCCTTCCACTTGAGTGTATCCTTGTGCAATGAGATGAGCCTTATTTCTGACAACTTGACCATGCTCATCTTGCTTGTTGCGATATATCCATTTGGTGCCAATGATATTGTGCTTACGAGGATTAGGACGCTTGACCAGTTCCCACACATTGTTCAGCTCGAACTGTTGAAGCTCTTCTTGCATGGCTTGAATACATTCAGGTTCCATGAAGGCTTCAACAGCTTTCTTGGGTTCAGAGATTGAAACGAATGCAAAATGCCCACAGAAGTTTGTTAGCTGAGTTTCTCTTTGCGTTGCTCTTGAACGAGTGAGTGGACCAGGTGCATTGATGTTGTCTATTATCTTCTCAATCTATACTTCATTTGCAACACGAGGATGAACAGGACGAAGATTTTGCTCTTGCTGATCAATGTCGTCATTTGGAGGGTTGTCTTCAGGTTGAGCATTGTCTTCAGGTTGATTAGGTGCAGAAATGATCAGTTCCTCTTCAGTCTGAGCCTGAGAAGGTATGATCTCTCCAGTACCCATGAGCTTGATAGATTCACTAGGAGGAACTTCATCTAGCACATTTGGCAGGTGCTCTCTCTGCGAGCCGTTAGTCTCATCGAACCGCACATCCATAGTTTCAACCACTTTATAGTGAAAGAGGTTGAAGACTCTGTAGGAGTGCGAATCCTTTCTGTAACCAAGCATAAAACCTTCATGTGCTTCCGGTGAAAATTTTGAAGTGTGATGTGGATCCTTGATCCAGCACCTAGCACCAAATACTCTGAAGTAACCGACATTTGGCTTCTTATCAGTTAGGAGTTCATAGGATGTTTTCTTCAGAAGCTTGTGAAGATAAACACGGTTGATGACGTGGCATGCAGTATCAATGGCTTCAGGCCAGAACTTTCGTGGAGTCTTGTACTCATCAAGCATCATTCGAGACATCTCAATAAGGGTTCTGTTCTTACGCTCCGCGATGCCATTCTGCTGAGGTGTGTAAGGAGAAGAGAACTCGTGAGTGATGCCCAAAGTATCCAGAAAAAGGTCGAGGCCGGTGTTCTTGAACTCGGTGCCGTTGTCACTTCTGATATTCTTGATCTTGACGCCATAGTTCGTCATGGCACGATTGGCAAAGCGTCTGAAGACATCCCGCACTTTAGTCTTGTAGAGGATTATATGCACCCAGGTATATCTAGAGTAATCATCAACAATGACAAAGCCATAGAGGCAAGCGGTGGCATTGAGAGTAGAGTAGTGAGTAGGGCCAAATAAGTCCAGGTGTAGCAGCTCGAAGGTTTGAGATGTAGTCATGATTGTCTTCGAGGGATGCTTGGCTCTTGTCATCTTTCCAGCTTCGCAGGCACCACACAGATGATCCTTCTTGAACTTGATGCCTTCGATGCCCATGACACGCTTCTTCTTCGCGAGAGTGTGAAAGTTCCTCATGCCAGCATGCCCTAGCCTTCGATGCCAAAGCTAGCACCCTGAAGCTTTTGCTAGAAGACATACCGCCATCTAGGGTCCTGCTGAGAAATCTACCATATACAGATCATCTTTTCGATACCCTTCAAAGACTAGAGACTTGTCAGATTCCATCAGTACAAGGCAACTATATTTTTCAAATAGCACAATCATGTTTAAGTCACAAAGCATTGAGACAGACATTAAGTTCAAACCAAGGGATTCAACAAGCATCACTTTATCCATGTGCTGATCCCTTGATATTGCAACTCTACCTAGACCCAATACCTTGCTTTTACCAGTGTCAGCAAATGTGATGTGACTCTTGTATGATGGACATAGCGTTGAAACCATCAGAAGACTCCGATCGCCAGTCATGTGGTTAGTGCATCCACTGTCCATAATCCATTCTGAAGTACGAGGTGTCATAGCCTATAGTGCAGTTTGGGGGATAGGCTTCACCAAGCGAGTTGTGAAGCAGAAACATTTGACGAACAAGTAGAACATGGAAATTCAGATCTTAGTTAGGATAGATAGGATGAGTGTCAAGGAATCCCGGAACGAAATACATAGTAAGACCATTTGGGCATTTTATGTTGCGCCCCACAAGATGTTTAAGGTCCCTAGCATTAGCATTGGACGCCTTTGATTTCCGGCTGGAGTCCTTTCCCTGGAAAAGAGAGTTAAGTTTTCTTAACCACCCACATTTTCATGGCTGGCTTAGAAGCAATGAGTCTAAGTGCAGCATCTGAGAACTTCGGCTTTGGAGCCCTAGTAAATAGCCTTGCAGGTGGTGAATAATACTCATAGGAATAAGCAGAGAAGTTCTTTGTTCTATGAACATAGCAGTTCGAGGAAACACACTCATATTCATGGGTCTGAGTATGATTTCCCTGCCAAACATTGACGTTAGGGTGACTCAGATGAGTCTTCGTCTGTATGAAGATTTTGGACCATATGAAGCCTTTGGTATGGGGTTTGTCTTCTTCACAGGTGGTGTCATGATAACATTCACTAGAAGATTCTCAAGACAGCTTTTGGGCACCCATATCTTCTTCATAGGTGGCTCATTCCTGCAGTTAGTACCATGTACCTGGCAAACACTTCTCCATTCTGATTCTTAAATAGTTTATAGTTTGCATCAAAGGATTCATCAATGCTAATAGGGTTAGCACAAGTGAAACCAGATAAGGTGGATGGATCTACTGAGGGTTCCTTTGCAGCAACCCATGTGGTTTTGGGGTACTTCTCAGGCTTCCAGTAAGACCCATCAACATTCATTTTCCTCTCGAACCCAACACCCTCTTTCCTAGGGTTTTGGTTCAGAATCTGCTTTTTGAGGACATCACATAATGTCTGATGCCCTTTGAGACTTTTGTATAGCCCTGTATCAAGCAGTGTCTTCAACCTAGAATTCTCATCAGCAATAGTAGTGGTATCCTCTGCAGAGGGGTTAGTTACCACATTAGCAGTTGAAGATATTGCAACAGGAGTAGCAGTAGAACATTCAGCCACAGAGGAAGCGTTATCACGCTCAATGCATTTTAGACATGGTGGTTCAAATCCTTCCTGAGCGGGACTGATCTGCGGAGCGCGGAGTGACTCGTTTTCCTTTTTAAGATCTTCATGAGCCAATCTCAATTTCTCAAGTTCCTGCTTCCTTTGAAGATAATCATAGGAAAGATTTTCATGAGAGGTTGAGAGTGATTCATGTCGACCTTCAAGTTCCTCGTACTTAACATGAAGATTTTTTATGTCTTCAATTAAGGACTGAGACTTGGTCATTTCCGCGTCCAACAGTTCATCGCTTTTGTCTAACAGTTTTTGAATATGTTCCATAGCTTTCTGTTGTTCAGTTGCAATTTTAGTAAGTGTTTTGTAACTAGGTTTGGATTCACCATCAGAGTCATCTTCACTTGATGTTTGAAAGTAAGCATTGCGTGAGTTTACCTTGGCACCACGTGCCATGAAGTAGTATGTGGGAGCGGAGTCGTCCTTGTCATTATCATCAGCGTTGGTGACGGAGCCATTGTTTTCAGTGTTGAAGATGTACTTGGCAATGTAGGCTGTAGCTAGAGCCAGACTCGCAACACCAGAGTCGGACTCCCCCTCAGACTCCACCTCCGCCTCCTCAGCAGCAGACTCCTCCTCTGAATCCATCTCCTTGCCAACAAAAGCACGAGCCTTGCCAGATGAGCTCTTCTTGTGTGATGAAGACTTGGAAGAAGACTTGGAAGAAGACTTTGAGGATTTCTTCTTCTTCTTGTCATCAGAATCATATTCTTTTCTCTTCTTCTTCTTCTTCTCATTGTCCCACTGTGGACACTTAGAGATGTAGTGACCAGGTTTCTTGCACTTGTGGCAGGTTCTCTTCTTGCTGTCATGGGTGGAAGCTTCATCATTTCCTGAGCTGGACCGTGTAGACTTTCTGAAGCCTTTCTTCTTGGTGAATTTCTGGAACTTCTTCACAAGCATAGCAAGCTCCTTTCCAATGTTTTCAGGATCACCAGAACTGCAGTCAAATTCTTCATTAGATGAGGAAACAACCTTTGCCTTCAAAGCACGAGTTCGGCCATAGTTGGGGCCATAGATATCTCGTTTCTCAGATAACTGAAACTCATGTGTGTTGAGTCTCTCAAGTATGTCAGACGGATCAAGAGTCTTGAAGTCAGGACGTTCTTGAATCATCAGGGCTAAGGTGTCAAATGAGTTGTCAAGTGATCTCAGTAGTGTCTTGACTATTTCATGCTTCGTGATCTCAGTGGCGCCGAGTGCTTGGAGCTCATTTGTGATATCAGTCAAGCGATCAAATGTGAGTTGGGAATTCTCATTATCGTGTCTCTTGAAGCGGTTGAAGAGGTCGCGGAGAACACTGGTCCTTCTATCTCGCTGAGTTGAGATGCCTTCATTGACCTTGGAGAGCCAGTCCCAGACTAGCTTCGATGTTTCCAGAGCACTCACACGGCCATACTGTCCTTTGGTCAGATGAGCACAGATGATGTTCTTGGTGGTAGAGTCAAGTTGAACGAACTTCTTGACATCAGCAGGGGTGACACCTTCACCTGTCTTGGGAACGCCATTCTTGACGACATACCACAGATCGACATCAATGGCTTCAAGATGCATGCGCATCTTATTCTTCCAGTAGGGATATTCAGTGCCATCAAAGATGGGGCACGCAGCAGATACTTTGATTATCCCTGTAGTCGACATAGCTAAAACTCCAGGTGGTTAAACCGAATCACACGGAACAAGGGAGTACCTTGCTCTGATACCAATTGAAAGGGCTAGTTATTGACTAGAGGGGGTGAATAGGCGATTTTTATGAAAGTCTTCAAAACATGGGAGTTTCGAAGACAAACGATAGAAATGTTGTATGCAGCAGAAGGTAGACTACACTAGGCAAGCCATAGTCAAGTATTCAATGAAGTGAAAGCACGAAGACTATCAGCAGGTAGGTAGTAAGGATCAGGATGGAAGATAGTATGAAGCCAATCATACTAAGTAGTCACACAGTGAAGTCAAACAGATAATGCAAGCAGGCAATGACTTCACGAAGACAAACTGTATGTAAAGAGAAGTGAGAGATAGAACCAATAGCTTGGTGAGGACACAGATTTGTTCGACCAGTTCCAGTTGCTGTGACAACTGTATGTCTAGTTCGGCAGGCTGAGATTCAACTCAGAAGACCGCGTCTTCACCTTATTCCCCTTGAGCTAAGGACACCTAGTCCCCTCCCAATCACTCTGGTAAGTCTTCAAGGTAGACTTACAAACCTTCACAGACTTCGTTCACCGGCAATCCACTATGACTCTTGGATGCTCAGAACATGATGCCTAACCGGCTGGAGGATTCACAGTCCTCAAGTGTAACAAGTCTTCAGATCACGCGGATAGAAAGACTTCAATGATGCCAAACACTCTTTGGGCTCTGGGTGGTTTGGGCTTTGTCCTCGCAAGGATTCTCTCTCAAAGGCTTCAGAGGTGGGTTGCTCTCAAACGACAAAAGCCATGTACTAACTCTAAGCAGCCACCAATTTATGGTGTAGGGGGTGGGCTATTTATAGCCACTGGGCAACCCGAACTGACTTGTCCGAAATGACCCTGGGTCACTAAGGAACTGACACGTGTCCCAACGGTCAGATTTCAAACACACGCGACAACTTGACTTGGGCTACAAGTAAAGCTGACTCATCCGACTTTGGATAAGATTTGCTCTCATTGTCTTTGCTCGAAGACATAGGATTTGGTTGAGCATCACTTCATTCACTCTGACTTTGTTCACTTGAACCCCACTTAACTGTATGGTGGTTCCTATGACTCAACAAAGAATAAAAGGAAACAATGAAACAACTAAGTCTTCGCGCGCCATAGTCTTCATGCGATGTCTTCTCATGTCATAGTCTTCAGCGTGAATAGCTTCACAGACCACCATTGTCTTCAATGTCTTCACACATTTTTAGGGGTCATCTCCGGTAGGTAAACCGAATCAATGAGGGACTACTACCTGTGTTATCCTGCAATTCTCACAAACACATTAGTCCCTCAACCAGGTTTGTCATCAATACTCCAAAACCAACTAGGGGTGGCACTAGATGCACTTACACCTTTTCAAAAAATGGCACTGAGAATTGCCAGTAGATCAGGCAGCAGGAAAATCTTTAGGAGGAGCATTGAGGTCCGTAATATGACTGCCCATGTTATCTCCAAACAGCAGCCACCATGCCCTCTCACCTGCAATTCTTCCTCTTCCTCTCCCTTCATCTGAATTTCCTCCTCTCCCTATCCATGCACATGCATGTCTTCCTCCTCTCCCTCTCCATATATTCACATTCTTGCCTCCTCTCCCTTTCCCAGCTTCTGCATTTGCACCTCTTCCTGTCCCAGCTTCTGCATTTTCTCCTCTCCCTCTTCCTGGAGCTACATCTTCACTGGCACCTCTTCCTGGAGCTGAGACTACACTTGCTCCTCTCCCTCTTCCTTGAGCTGCATCTGCACTGGCACCTCTTTCTGGAGCTGAGGCTGCACTTGCTCCCCTTCCTCTTCTTGCATTTGGAGGTACCTCTCCTTTTCTTTCCTCTTGCACTGTCAGCTTCAGTTCTTGCCCTTGTCTGCCTAGCAATATTCATTTCTATAGTGACCCTGGGTTGTGGTATTTCAGCCCCAACAGTAGCAACAAATGAAGAGAGCTCAGGTAGTGGGCCATGGACCCTTTGAGGAGCTCTTCTTGCTCTTTCCCTGCTGGCCATGTTAAAAACCATACTGGTTGGTGACTCACTAGGATCCAACCTAGGATCTAGCCTGTTTGGAAAGATGTTCTGCAAAGAAAAAATGTCTTTTTTTAGATAAGCTCATTTTAGGCTTAACCACATTTCATGCAGTAGAGCCAACTGTAAAAAATGAGATGCAACTGAAGCATACCTAAAGAAATGTTGGGCCATCATAGTTCTCATCAACAAGCTCTACTTCTTTTGCAATTAGTGCTTCCTGCCATCTATAGTGCCCTTTCCTGTTGTGGTCAGCTCTGCCACAAATTGAGCAGTGCATTGTCACACCTTTTTTGTTCAAATATCTAACACCATTCTTGCTTCCCTTCTCTTCTGGTGTTTTCTTCCTGTTTTTCTTTGGCCTTCCCTACTGTTTAGTGAAAACTGGTGGATATACTTTGTAACCATTCTGTTTCTGCCAATGCTTTGGATCTCTAAGTGGAACCAGAGTGTATCCATATGCTTTCAGATAATTCTCCACAGTGTAGCAGTCATGAACCATTGTCTCAGGGTCAATTCTCTCCTCCCTGCAGCATGCTATACTATGGCCACATGGTACTCCGGACAGCTGCCATCTCCTGCAGTCACAATTGTGCAGTCACAAGAGCATCAAGTCTTTCAATCTAGTGGAAGGTAGCTGCACTGCGTGTTGGAAATATGCCTTAGAGGCAATAATAAAATGGTTATTATTATATTTCCTTGTTCATGATAATTGTCTATTGTTCATGCTATAATTGTATTGACCGGAAATCGTAATACATGTGTGAATACATAGACCACAACATGTCCCTAGTGAGCCTCTAGTTGACTAGCTCGTTGATCAATAGATGGTCATGGTTTCCTGACTATGGACATTGGATGTCATTGATAAAGGGATCACATCATTAGGAGAATGATGTCCTAGACAAGACCCAATCCTAAGCATAGCACAAGATCATGTAGTTCCTTTGCTAAAAGCTTTTCTAATGTCAAGTATCATTTCCTTAGACCATGAGATTGTGCAACTCCCGGATACCGTAGGAATGCTTTGGGTGTACCAAACATCACAACGTAACTGGGTGGCTATAAAGGTACACTACAGGTATCTCCGAAAGTGTCGGTTGGGTTGGCACGAATCGAGACTGGGATTTGTCACTCTGTATGACGGAGAGGTATCTCTAGGCCCACTCGGTAATGCATCATCATAATGAGATCAATGTGACTAAGTATTTAGTCACGGGATCATGCATTACGGAATGAGTAAAGTGACTTGCCGATAACGAGATTGAACGAGGTATTGGGATACCGACGATCGAATCTCGGGCAAGTAACGTACCGATTAACAAAGGGAATTGTATACGCGATTGCTTGAACCCCCGACATCGTGGTTCATCCAATGAGATCATCGTGGAACATGTGGGAGCCAACATGGGGATCCAGATTCCGCTGTTGGTTATTGGCCGGAGAGTTGTCTCGGTCATGTCTGCATGATTCCCGAACCCGTAGGGTCTACACACTTAAGGTTCGGTGACACTAGAGTTGATATGGGAGATAGTATGCAGTTACCGAATGTTGTTTAGAGTCCCGGATGAGATCCCGGACGTCACGAGGAGTTTCAGAGTGGTCCGCATGTAAAGATTTATATATGGGAAGTCCAGTTTCAGTCACCGGAATAATTTCGGGGGTTACCGGTATTGTACCGGGACCACTGAAAGGTGTCCGGGGGTCCACCGTGTGGGTCCACCTGCCACAGGGGGACTTAGCGGGCTGAAAAAGGGTGGGAACCAGCCCCCTAGTGGGCTGGTGCACCCCCCTTAGGGCCCAAGGCGCCTATGGTTGAAAACCCTAGGGGGTGGGGGCGCCTCCCACCAACTTGGGGGGCAAGCACCCCAGTTGGCCGCCGCCTCCTCCCTTAGATGAGATCTAGGGGGGGCGACCCCCTTTCCCCTTCCCCTTATAAATAGTGGGGTGGTGGGAGGGCTGCCATACCCTTCCGTTGGCGCAACCCTTCCCCTCTCCAACTCCACCTCCTCCTCCGTAGTGTTTGGCGAAGCCCTGTCGGAGAACTACAAGCTCTACCACCACGCCGTCATGCTGTCGAAGCTCTCCCTCAACTTCTCCTCTCCCCTTGCTGGATCAAGAAGGAGGAGACGTCCCTGGGCTGTACGTGTGTTGAACGCGGAGGCGTCGTCCGTTCAACATAGATCGGATCTTCCGCGATTTGAATCGCCGCAAGTACGACTCCCTCATCCGCGTTCTAAGTAACGCTTCTGCTTAGTGATCTTCAAAGGTATGAAGATGCTCATCCTTTCTCTTTCTTGTTGCTAGAATCTCCTAGATTGTTCTTGGTGATGCGTAGAAAATTTTGAATTTCTGCTACGTTCCCCAACACTATGTCCATCCATTTTCTCACAGTTTTGGCTCCACTTCACCCTGTTTGGTGCTCTTGCAATAGCCCACAGATCTTGCTTCAGCAACTCTCCTTTGTGCTTCTCATTGAAATTCTGATAAATATGCCTAACACAAAACCTATGCTCGGCATCTAGCCAGATTTTTTGCACAACATTGATCAATCCTTTCTGCTTGTCACCCATAATAGTTAAAGGAGCAGTATTTGTGATGTTAAGGTCATCTCTCAATGTAGTGAGAAACCACTCCCAAGAACTTGTGCACTCTACTTCTACATGCATCATAAGACAAATATAGAGTTTTCAGTCAACCCATTGCAATGGGGAAAATGCAGTTATTAGGATCAATACCTACAACACTAAGCAACACTCCTTTAAACCTGTTTTTCATGTGCGAACCATCAATGAAAATAATGGGCCTGCATTCCTTGAACCACCCCCTTTTACATGCATCATAAGACCAATATAGAGTTTTCAGACATTTCCTGCCCAGTGGGAAATCTTTGTCTTTAACAAGATCAGTTAACAGAAGAAATGTAGACCGAGGGTTGGTATTCCTCAATTCATGCCCATAATCCCAAAGCCTACTGAACTGCTCTTCTTCATCACTATGGATCTCCTTAAGTGATGCAGTTCTTGTCCTAGCTAGCTTCCATCTGTTAGGGGTGACATGAAATTCCTTGGTGATCTTTCTTGAAAATGTACCTAGTGACATCTTCTGGTCATCTCTGAACTCATCTATGAAATACTTGCACATGAATTTTGCTGTCAGTGACCTTATCTTCCATTTCTTCTGGCATATATGTTCTCCATAGTAAGTCTTGATGACAAATCCCCCTGTCCTGTTGTCATTGCCAGCAAATAGGTACCATGGGCAACCATTTTCACAAATGGCCTCAAGTCTCCTCTTGAAATTCTTTATCTTCTTGATATGCACTCTGTTTCTAACTGAATATGCAGCCAGTGCATGCCTTAGCTCAACTACATCAACAAATACCATCCCTACTTTAAACACAGGGGAAATCATGTCCACCTTTGCATTAAAAGCTTTAAACTTGTACCTCAGTTCATCTACTTGCTCAGTTGATAGGTTGAGATCTTCATCCTCAAGCAAATAGTCAGGCTCCACATCATCCTCATCCTGATCAGCTTATTCATCAACATCAAAGTCAATGTTGTCATCATAAAGATCATCATCACCATCATCTATGTCATAGTCACTGTCACTGGAATCAGAATCTGAAACAACTACATCTTCAATAACTGTTTGTCCATCTTCAGCTAGCATGTTGTGCTCAGCACCCTCAATAAGCAAACTATGTGGGTCTGTTCCATCTGATGCAATCTCTGACAAGGGATCTTCCCCAAAGACTGAAACTAGGCTATGGGAAGGGGATGCACTTGCTGCTGCAAAACTTGTTGTTGTTGTTATCAAAGATAGGGGCAATGTGCACACCAAGTCAGGCCTGAAGTTATGATGAAATTTGTATGGTTAACCATGACTACAAGCATCTTATGCTCAACACTAGCTCTGATCATATGCTGCACACCCTCGTCCCTGCTAATTCTGATCAAACCATCTGAGATTAGTTTATTTGGTTTGCTGAAGTAAATGATGTGCTCACTCACATGATATCCCATCCAAAGCAAGTGTTGTTCAAGGAATGCATAGGAGAAAGTGCCAGAGTCAACATAGTCTAGCACATCAACAGAAGGGTTCCAGTACTCCAGTTTACTGATTGGGCCACAGAAAATTCCACCATGCTCTCCAGTGTAAAAAATGGACTGTCCACCCTTTCTTCATTTGCTGCATCACACACTGCATCCAAAACAAAGATGAATCCGTTAAGCAACAGTATTCAGTTAACTGAATATTCAGTTTATAGAAAATAAGTCAATTAACAAGATGCATCAGATTTAATATATTACAATAACAGCTTTAAGGTCAAGTTAACTGAACCTTTCAGTTAACTACAGTAAGCTGAAAAAAATCAGTTAACTACAGTACTTGACAAAATTCTGATAACTATAGTAACTGAAAATGTTCAGTTAACTACGGTAACTGAACATATTCATTGAACTACAAATAACTGAACATATTCAGTGAACTAAATATAAACTAATCATAAATGAAATACAACATTAGCAAAACCATTCAATTCACTGAAACTTCGCTGCACATACCATTAGCATTACCAAAACTAAACTAAATGGTGTAACAAAATAGCCCAGTTTATACTTTGTACAAAACATTTTCAACAACAAAAAGGAGTTAAATTTGACAACACAAACAGATGCTTGAGTAGAGTACAAGCTAGAGCAGAACGAAAAGCCAACTGCAAAGGCATTAACATCTAGTTTGTCCGCCTTAAACCCTAGCTCTCATGTCAAACCCAAACCTAAAATCATCGGCCGAAACCCTAGCTCCACTTCGCCATACATGACCCTACGCAAAAAACACCACTACACGACCCCGATTCGAGCACAAATGGACCCGATTCGAGCTGGAAATGGCGGGGCGACGAGCTGAGTGCAAAGCAGAGGAAAGGAGAGGGAGGAAAGGAAAGCAGAGGCGGGGCGACGAGCTCACAGTAATCGGGAGGGAAGACACCGAACGACCGGACGAGATGAGCAGATGTCGGTGTCTCCACGCCGCCGGCGAACGGTGGCGACGACGCCTCCGTCGCTGACGTCACCATCGCCCCGCCAGCCCGTGAGCTCTGTCGCCCCGACAGCGACCAAGTGACCCTCCCTCTCGAACGGACGCGAGGATTCCTTCCGACAGATTTAATTCAGGTGGAGTGAGTGCGGGTTGATTAGGGAAAAAGGCAGGTTCTTTTTTGCAAAAGTGCGTGCGCTGACCGGGCCAGCCACTGGCTGCCAGTTGTCGAGCTGTGATTGGCCTCAGACTAAAACATCACATGAGGTGTAAGTTGAAATATGATGGGGTTGAGTTTTGCAAATTTAAAACTAAATCATCATATTTTGTGCAAGTTAGGGTATATGAGATGCTATTACCTCAAGAAAAACGAAAGTGTCGAGCCGTACGTGCTCAACTGCAAGGACGAGAGTGGCAGGAAGCAGTAGGAGCTGCGACGAGCCGGAGCAAACTGGCGAAGGGAGCGAGCCTCACAATGACCAGCGGACTGATCACGGATCACGACGCTGCGGCGGACAGCAATAAACAAATGAGCTTCAAACCTGAGAGGCGACGTGCCCTGCAGACTAGTGTCGACATAGAGCCACACGTGTCGAGACGGCAGGAGGCTGCTCGGGGTAGCGTGGGCGTGGAGCCCCGGGCAGGTCGGCGGGCACGCACGCAGCACGCTCCTCTCTTTCTATGGGCGGGGTCAGTCTCCGCTGCCACTCTCTGTACGTACTGTACCGAGCACTACCGACCTGCACTCAACGTCTGAACCACCCCCTCCTCTCCTCTGCCCAACCGCTCTCTCTGTCTCACCTGCTGCCGACTGCTGCTCTATTGACCGTGGTCTTTATCCGTGACGCCCTTGGCTTGACTTTCCCGGCAGGAACCGTGGCTCCAAGTCTTGGTTATCTTTCGTTAGCTCGGTTATCTTTCGGGAAGGGACCGCGCGACGAGACACATTGCTCAAACAGTCGGGTGGTATATGTCCCCATGGATATACAATGCAAAACAATACAACTCATATTAAAATATATATTGGGTGGTAGAAGTCTGATATCACATGATGCTGGCCTGAGATATTATCCACTACGAGAGGCATTATAGTTTTGTCTAAAACTTGGGAGGTGTTTTCGAGGGGCACTTTTGATATTACTACTTCTAGGCAGGTCGGCGAGAGCTCCAACCAAATCAATTGACTTTATCTTCGAAAGAGAAAGAAAGATAGGCTTTCTGATAGGTCATTTCCTCCCGCATTAGCTTTCCCGTCCCGTCCTAATCCATGAGCCACGAGCCCTCTTGGCAAATATCTGTTGCTCCTGCTCCCACTTCGATCCCGAGCGTCCTCGCGGTCCCGGACATCCGTCGTTCTCGCGGAGCTGCCATCGCACACACACACTACTGAGCTCTAGTGGAGCACAGCATCGACACAAAGGTGACATGGAGGCTGCGTGTCACAGCTCATCAAGCTGGTCCAGTGTCCCGTGCCGATCGAGCAGACAGCACACTTTGAACGTTGGTTCGTGACAGGTCATTTTATAGTACATGCACTGTGGAAGCGTTCGAGCAGACCCGCTCACATGGGCTGATCGTCCGGTCATTTCGGTTCTTCTTTCTTTTCTTGAGCGCAATATGCCACTGAGGTGTACGTACCTCAGAAAACATGTCTCACTGAGGAGAGGTGTGTGCTCGCCTAGTCGCCTCTGTTCTGTTTACGTCAAAAAAAAAAGCTCTCCCTGTCTGGGTGGACCGATCATATCATTTTTTAGGGGTACAGCCTAGCATATTTGCGTAGTTTTTTTTTGACATGATATTTGCGTACGTTGATAGCTACAGTGTATATAAAGGACTGGGTTGCACGTCCAGTCGGCAGAGATCTCTCTCTATCTCTCGTTTTTTTTTTGAGCGAACTCTCTCTATCTCTCGTGTCTCGTTGCGATATCCGGCCCTCTTGGCCTCTTCCCTTCCGCCCCGGTCCCGTGTCGTCTGCTAGAGAGAGACAGAGATGTACCGGGCCACGCTGGGTCCGTGTCTCATTGCGCCCCTGGGCCAGCCATGATTGACCCCGCGAAACAGATCGGATCCACGCTAAATGGATTATTGGTCAGGGCCAGTATGATGAAGTCCCAAGTCGACGATGCTTAAAAAAATGGCCCATGTCGTCAACAGGTATATATGAAACAGAGCACAAACAGCAGCCTTTTCTATTTTTTCTATTTAATAATTCTAAAAATTTCGGTTAGCAGAACTGTTAACCAAAATGACTTTATTGAAACCGAATGTTCGGTTAATCGACTAAACCGGGACAGTATTCACTCTATACCGAAAAGGATCACCCAGTTGCATGCCTATCAATACATGCAGCCCGGTCCTATCTTATCCTAGAATTTTTAAGCTTCATTTGTTTTACAATCCCATCTAAAATTCTGAAAGAAGCTAGAAAGGGGTCGAATTTTGAAAGAATCTTGCAAAAGACTGGGCCATATATATAGTTGAGCTCTACTTTCCTTCTGTTAACAAGGCGAGGTGGAACTGAACCCAGAACGGCACCATGCATCATGGATTCGTCCTGTGTTTTCTTTTTCTTTTTTGAGAAACGTCGCTAAGCTTTATTGATCATCAATGTTTACAGGAATGACAAAAGTATCGAAGGGCACTCCAAACCACACATGGCACCAATGCTGAAGAACGAGCATACTTAGCGATGCAATGAGCTTCGAAATTGTCAGTCCTGCGTTTCTTACATTGGCCGTTGTGTATGTGCATGTATCTTCTCTTCACTACTATTGAACAATCAAACAAGAACTTTTTTAGAGGCACCCCGTAATTAGTCTCACAACAACACACAGACTAATCAGCACCACATAATTAGACCCACAATTCTTAATCTAACAGTCCTTATTGATCTACTACTTCTATCGTGTGCACTTAGTAATTTTTCATGACTGACCATACTCCACCATCTTCACTACTATTAAACAATCAAACAAGAACTTTTTTAGAAGCACCCCGTAATTAGTCTCACAACAACACACAGACTAATCAGCACCACATAATTAGACCCACAATTCTTAATCTAACAGTCCTTATTGATCTACTACTTCTATCGTGTGCACTTAGTAATTTTTCATGACTGACCATACTCCACCAGGAGAGAAGTACTCGAACTACTATCCCTACAATCACGGATCGGGAGTCGCCCACCACGGCCGACGCTGCCGCGCCCAACCTCCACCGCGGCCGACTGCCTCCACGCGAATTCCCTTGCGAGGCTCTCTGGCGACCACACCGCCTACTCCAGAGGCGAGGAGCTTGCCGGCGTCCAGCTCCTCAAGGAGAAGCGCGCTCCACCGCCGACGCTGCCGCGCCCAAATCCCACCGCGGCCGACCGCCTCCGCTCTCTCGATGGGGATCCGCTGCGGCAGTGCCAGGACGTTCACCATCGCCACCGCAGTCTGTTCACCGCGGACGCCACATGCCTGCACCCCACGGCCGGCCACCGCGCGTCTGGAGCGCGCTCTTCCGCCTATTCCCAGTGTGTCGCCGCCGGCCCCGAGCGCGCCGCTGATGGCCTTCGGTGCTATCGCAGGCACCAAGACCGTCGCTGTGCTGGTAAGTCCTCTCCCCCAGCTGGCGTAGCGCCCGGTTCTACTATCTCTCTTCCATGTCGTTGCAACACGGTCTCTCCTCTGTCGTTGCTGCTGCCGCCACCGTGTTTCTCCTTCCTGCTTCTGCCACTGTCGCTGGAGCTAGCCAAAATGGATCAAACATAGGTGAATTAAATTGGGGGTGCATCTTTTATCTTGCTTGATGCAATCTTCTTCAGTTGTCTTCTGATTTCAGTCACATACATTGCCATGTTCGTTCTAGCACAGCAGGTGTTCGTGTGTATGCCTATGAAATGATAGCACATGTGGTTTCGCGCATGTAATCCTCCTTTGTGTATGCCTATTCGTGATTACCCTTAGCCAGTAATTCATGCTAAGTAATGGTCTAGGCTTAGATGCTTGAGCCAGTAAACTTACTGGTCAGAATCTCAGATTACTATTTAGCCTTTTCTCAGCAATTTGGAGACATGTCGGCCTTGTATCCTTATAATGAACGGCGGATGAGATTGTTTGTAGCTATTTTTAATGGTATCCTTTGCTATGTTAGGTGGCTTGCTTGATTTAAATATGCTATGGAGGATTACATAGATAATACTCTGCTTAATTTCTTTATTTTGCTTCCCTTCTTGGCGGTCTTCTTATACAAGATGCATGTTTGAGAAAAAGACTCACAAAATTGATATGAAGAAACAACAACCAGAACTTGCTTCAGTAATTTATTCTCCACAAGTGTGTCCTGACTCCTGAATCATTTGTACATTACTAAATTCTATGCTTATTTGTTAGCACCAAAATGACTAATTCAGTTCTGGTACAATCTTAATACTTGCAGGGAAACCGATCTTCATTAGTCATAAGTAGAGATAAGAAGACTGTTAAGTTTATGGCAAAGTCATGTCATTATTAAGTCTTTCTTCTTATTGGACCAGCTTAGTAAAAATGATTTCAGTTGTTGCCCTAAATTCGATAAAGGTAGTAATGTGTTGTAGATACAACCACTTGCATGAACAACCAGAATGGCAATAATAAGTGCTATTTATTCATATCAGCTTACTTTAAATAAATATGTCTTTCATGGAACAGTATGTGTGTGATGGATCTTTTCAAGTTCGATTCATGTTCAATTAGGTGCATATTTCGTGAGAAAATCCCGACGTCCAGCTCTTCAAGGAGAGGAGCCTGCCACCGCCGACGCTGGCATTGCCATGGGTGCCCATCCTTGCTGTCCG
Source organism: Triticum dicoccoides (assembly GCF_002162155.2). NCBI lineage: Eukaryota > Viridiplantae > Streptophyta > Magnoliopsida > Poales > Poaceae > Triticum > Triticum dicoccoides. Next base: position 661,099,160 of record NC_041383.1, on the reverse strand, counting down.
ATGGAACCGCTCAGACGGTCATACCGCGGTCGTCGTCAGAATCATCCGAGTTGATTTAACCAATGTATGTTTGGCAGACCTTTCATCTTTTTAGCAATTGCATCAAACAAGGAATATACCATAACCTATGTTTTTGCAACTTGACAGTTTTGAATCCTCGCTGAATAAGCAGGAAGTTGTATTTGGAAGCTTTCTTGGACTTATATCGTAATCATGGTATATGGCTTGATTGTCTCATGTGGTGCTTGCATGGTATGTGTGTGATGATTTTCCTGAAAGGCAGAAGTTTTATCATGCTATGTTCTTTCAACTTATGTGTAACATTTTGGTTTTCTTATGGACTCAAATCTGATATACTAGACCCAAACCTTTATCCTTCTTCCATTATACACCTAATCTTGTCTGCTCATCATCCAGATTTAAACCTTGCCATTATACACCTAATCTTGTTCGCTCAACATTTGGAAAGCTAGAAATGAGTCCATTTGGGTCGCCCCGTTGGGCCAAGTTTTGTGTCCGGATGATCCAAACGGACAAAATGAGTCTTTGCATTGGAGTTGCTCTTAACGTTTAAAACGTGCATTGCACGTGCACACTTACTAGTACATATAACAGTCAAACTTGAGCAGACTCAGGCGGGCGAAGTTATGTCTCGCTTCTAGCGAGCTATATGAGAACGTCGCCCCACGCGTGAGAGTGTTGGGCCTCTGTTTTTCATTCGTTTGGTTCTCTTATTATTATTGTTTTCTTCAAATTAAGTGTTTTAAGTTTAGTACAACTTTGTACTTGTACTAGTACAAAGTTGACACACTTATTTTGGGACGGAGGGAGTAACACACTCCCTCCGGTCCATATTAATTGACGCTACTTTAATACAACTTTGTACTAAGGGTCTACTAAAGCGGCATCAATTAAGATTGGAGGGAGTAGTATATAATTTCTGTTCGCATAGTTTTAAAAATTGATAACTTTTCAAAAGATGTTCATGATAATGAAAAAATGTTTCGCATTCCAAAAAAAGTATGCAACTTTTGATTTTTAAGAAAATGGTGTCCAATGTAAAAAAATATTTGCGTGAAGTAAAAATATACATTTTGTACTACTAAAAAATACATGTGAGATTTTAAATAAATATTTCCGCATTTAAAAAACTGTCCGTGTCATATTTCAAAATATTTATACGATGTAAATAAATATTCAATTCAAAAAGTGTAAGTGACATTTTAAAGAAATTTACGTGTTTGTAAAAAATGTTCATGATTTTTTAAATGTTATGCAATGTAAAAGAATGTTCGAGTAGTTTCAAAAAATGCCATTTAAAAAGTACAACGTGTATTTGGAAAATGTTTCCATGTATTTAGAATGTTTTCCAAAATATGTAATTAAAAATATTGAACGCGTATAACTTTTTTTCCATGTGTGCGCTTAAAATATACATTGTGTACTAAGAAAAAGTTGACATGTGTTTAAAAGAAAATAGATAAAACCCGACAAAGAAACAAGAAGAAAAGCAAAGAAAACCAAGAAAAAAAGAACAAAGTATAATAAAGAAAGAAACGAAGCAGTGATAGTACTCATTCTAAAATTTAATGATCTGGTACGCTTATTTGATTTCCGGCCCATAAGCTTATGTAATATCATCTACAAAATAGTGGCAAAATGCCTCATTAACAGATTGAGGCCGATACTTGATGAAATTATATCTCCACACCAAAGTGCTTTTGTACCGGGACCGGGTAGATTGATAACAGATAATGCTCTGCTAGCCATTGAGTGTCTTCATTATATCCAGCATGAGAAGACCCCACCCCAGAGAATAGTTTTTGTGCATATAAGCTGGACCTGTCAAAAGCGTATGATCGCGTTGATTGGGGGTTCTTGGAGCAAGCGATACAAAAGTTGGGCTTCGCTCACCAATGGGTAATGTGGATTATGACATGTGTTACCTTGGTGAGATACTTTGTAAAATTGAATGGAGCCTGCCTGGATTCGTTTGCACCGTCCCGAGGGCTACGGCAAGGTGACCCCCTCTCTCCGTTCTTATTCTTGTTTGTTGTTGATGGTTTATCTGCTTTACTGGGATAGGGTGTGCAAGCTAAGGCTATTGTGTCGGTTAAGGTGTGTCCTCGTACACCAGGGGTGTCCCACCTCCTCTTCCCGGATGACACACTTCTCTTTTTCAAAGCAAGTGCAGCCCAAGCTTAGTCGATAAAGGAGGTTACCAATAATTATGAGAAGGCCACTGGACAACTGATCAATCCTCTAAAATGTTCTATCTAGTTTAGGGACAACTGCCCAACCACCATCCAACAGGAAGTAAAACAAATCCTTCAAGTCCAACGAGCAGATTTTGAGGGCGAGTATCTTGGCCTCCCAACACCGGATGGAAGAATGCACAAAGGCAAGTTCCAAATATTGTAGCAGAGTCTTACCACCAGAATTCTTGTGTGGGGGGACACGTTATCACAGGCAAGGAAAGAAACTATGATAAAGGCTATCACACAAGCAATACTAGCATACATCATGGGGGTCTTTAAACTATCGTGCTCAGTGTGTGACGACCTTACGAGGCTAGTCAGAAACTTCTGGTGGGGCTCAAAACAAGGAAAAAGGAAAACACATTGGGTGGCTTGAGATAAGATGACCGAGCCCAAGGCGAGGGGTAGCCTAGGCTTCCGGGACTTTAGGGTTTTTAACCAAGCCCTTCTAGCCCGACAAGCCTGGCGACTACTGACGCATCTAGAGTCCTTGTGTGCCCATGTTCTTAAGGCAAAATACTATCCTAAGAGTGAACTTGAGGACACTATTTTTTCAGGTAACGCATCTCCGACGTGGCATGCTATACACCACGATCTCGAGTTGAAAGAAGGGCCTCATTTGGAGGGTGGGGAATGGGGAACGCGTGTGTATATGGCGCGATCCATGGCTGCCGCGGCCCCTGTCCTACCGGCCAACCACTACACATGGGACATGCAGGTTATGATGAGTGGAGCTGTTGGATGAAAATGGCCGTTGGAATATGGAGCTGCTGTGCGATCACTTCAATGTTGGGGAACGCGGTAATTTCAAAAAAATTCCTATGGTCACACAAGATCTATCTATGTGATGCGTAGCAGCGAGAGGGGAGAGTGTGTCCACGTACCCTCATAGACCGAAAGTGGAAGCATTTAGTTAACGCGGTTGATGTAGTCGAACTTCTTCACGGTCCAACCGATTCAAGCACCGAACGTACGTCACCTCCGCGTTCAGCACACGTTCAGCTTGGGGACGTCCCTCATACTCTTGATCCAGTTGAGGCCGAGGGAGAGTTTCGTCAGCACGACGGCGTGGTGACAGTGATGATGAAGTTACCGCCGCAGGGCTTCGCCTAAGCACTATGACGATATGACCGAGATGTGTAACTGTGGAGGGGGGCACCGCACACGGCTAAACAATGTCAACTTGTGTCTTTGGGGTGCCCCCCTCCCCAGTATATAAAGGAGTGGAGGAGGGGGAGGGCCGGCCCTCTATGGCGTGCCCTGGAGGAGTCCTACTCCCACCGGGAGCAGGATCCCCCCTTCCCTAGTTGGACTAGGAGATAAGGAAGGGGGGAGAGGGAGGAAGAAAAGGGGGGCCGGCCCCCCACCCAATTCGGATTGGGCTTGGGGGGACGTGCCCTCCACCTGGCCGCCGCCTCCTCCCTCCCACTATGTCCCAATAAGGCCCATACACTCCCCCCCCCGGGGGGGGGGGGTCCGGTAACCCCCCCGGTACTCCGGTAGTGCCCGAACTCATCCGGAACCATTCCGATGTCCAAACATAGTCATCCAATATATCAATCTTCATGTCTCGACCATTTCAAGACTCCTCGTCATGTCCGTGATCACATCCGGAACTCCGAACTATCTTCGGTACATCAAAACACATAAACTCATAATATTAATCGTCATCGAACGTTAAGCGTGCGAACCCTACGGGTTCGAGAACTATGTAGACATGACCGAGACACGTCTCTGGTCAATAACCAATAGCGGAACCTGGATGCTCATATTGGTTCCTACATATTCTACGAAAATCTTTATCGGTCAAACCACATAACAACATATGTTGTTCCCTTTGTCATCGGTATGTTACTTGCCCGAGATTCGATCGTCGGTATCTCAATACCTAGTTCAATCTCGTTACCAGCAAGTCTCTTTACTCATTCCGTAATACTTCATCCCGCAACTAACTCATTAGTCACATTTCTTGCAAGGCTTATGGTGATGAGTATTAACGAGAGGGCCCAGAGATACCTCTCCGAAACAAGGAGTGACAAATCCTAATCTCGATCTATGCCAACCCAATAAACACCTTTGGAGACACCTGTAGAGCACCTTTATAATCACCCTTTTACGTTGTGACGTTTGGTAGCACACAAAGTGTTCCTCCAATATTCGGGAGTTGCATAATCTCATAGTATGAGGAACTTGTATAAGTCATGAAGAAAGCAGTAGAAATGAAACTAACATGATCATAATGCTAAGCTGACGGATGGGTCATGTCCATCACATCATTCTCCTACTGATGTGATCCCATTCATCAAATGACAACACATGTCTATGGTTAGGAAACATAACCATCTTTGATTAACGAGCTAGTCAAGTAGAGGCATACTGGGGACTATAGGTTTTGTCTATGTATTCACACATGTACTAAGTTTCCGGTTAATACAATTCTAGCATGAATAATAAACATTTATCATGAATTAAGGAAATAAATAATAACTTTATTATTGCCTCTAGGGCATATTTCCTTCAGTCTCCCACTTGCACTAGAGTTAATAATCTAGATTACATAGTAGTGATTCTAACACCCATGGAGCTTTGGTGCTGATCATGTTTTGCTCGTGAGAGAGGCTTAGTCAATGGGTCTGCAACATTCAGATCCGTGTGTATCTTGCAAATCTCTATGTCCCCTTCCGACACTTGATGACAAAAGGAATTGAAGCGTCTCTTTATGTGCTTGGTTCTCTTGTGAAATCTGGATTCCTTTGCCAAGGGAATTGCACCAGTATTGTCACAAAAGATTTTCATTGGACCCGATGCACTAGGTATGACTCTTGGGGGACGTAGCAATAATTCAAAATTTTCTAGGCAACACCAAGATCAATCTATGGATATTATAGCAACAAGAGAGGGAGAGGATGAGCATCTCCATACCTTTGGAGATCGCTAAGCGGAAGCGTCACTAGAATGCGGATGAGTGTAAGTGCATCTAGTGCCCCTTAGTGATTATGGTGTATTAAAGACTTATAGGTTAAGGGACTAATGTGTTTATGAGTGTACACAGGTCTATAAGTCTATGAGGAGTTTGATATTTACAGAGAAAGTCGACCCCTAAAAATGTATATCTTCGACTGAAGATTTTGGTATTCCTGAAGACTTTCATGAAGACTTTGAAAGTGAAGAAATTGGTGTGTCCGTGAAGACTTGATATTCATGCGAGGAATATGAAGCTTGAAGACTTTTGTTTTCTTAGTTTTTGTTTTTCTCTTTCTTGAGTCATAGGAAACACCGTACTGTTAAAGGGGGTCGAGGAAATACTAAGGGAAAATTTCCAAGTGATGCTCAACTCAAAATCCTAAACCTACAAAACCCTTCAAGTGAAGCCTTTGGAAATCTCATACAGTTCAGTCACTTTCTACAGTGACAGAGACGAAGTTCTTCTGGTCGCTGAGGAATTTGTTCTAACTGAGGAGTTAGGAATTTGCCAGTGCGGATTGCCTACACAGTGAGGAACATGATAGCCCTGAGGAATTTGAGAGTCAAATTTCCGACCTTTGCTGTGCTGCGCGCCAGCTGTCCCAAAATATCTTATCCACCTAACGGTCATATCAGACAAGGGCATTTATGTCTTATCATGTCGGGCTGCTCCCTAGGCTATAAATAGCCGCCCCTACAACCACTAGATGGTTGGCTGCTCTGAGAGAAACTGACACTTGTCATTTAAGAGCAACCCATCCTCCGAGGACTTTGAGCGAAAATCATCGAGTGAGGAAAAACCCAAACCCAAACACCTACAAACCCAAAGTAATTGAGCATCACTGAAGAGATTGATCCTGTGTGGATCCGACGCTTGTTACCTTTGAAGACTGTGCTTCTTCCAGACGGTTAGGCGTCATGGTCTAGAGCATCCAAGAGGAATTGTGGATCACCGAGTGACCGAAGTCTGTGAAGGTTTGGAAGTCGCCTGAAGACTTACCACGAGTGATTGGACGAGGTCTGTGTGACCTTAGTTCAAGGAGAATACAGTGAGAACTTGGTGTCCTGAGCTGCGTGCTCAGCGACTGGGTGTCCGGGACTGTGTGTCCTCGAGTTTAAATACTCAGCCGCTCCAACCAGACGTACAACTGAGACATCAGTTGGAACTGGTCTACCAAATCATTGTCTTCACCAACCTTACTGGTTCTATTTCCTCAACTCTTTCATTTCCTTATTACTGTGTTGAGTGATTGTTCATATCTGTGTTTGAAGACTTTGACTGAAGACTTTCTCAATTTCCTCAATTCAATTTCTTCAGTCAGTTTGTCTTCATCTTGTGTTATCCTGTGTTTACGCTTTCTGTACTCTGTGTTTGTCTTCATTTCATCATGATGACTATGTCTGTATCCTATTATGCTTACTTCTGAGTACTTATTCCGCTGCAAGTAGTTCTTCGCTAAGGAATTTCCTCACCGGCAAATTCCGCAGTGAAGAATTCATAAAAATCGCCTATTCACCCCCCCTCTAGTCGATGTAACGCACTTTCAATTGGTATCAGAGCAAGGTACTCCCTTGTTCTGTGTGATTTTGGTTTAACCACCTGGAGTTCTAGTTATGTCGACTGCAGGATTGAGGAACGTTTCCTGCCCCATCTTTGACAGTCATGAGTATCCTCGATGGAAGGCCATGATGAAAAAGTGACTCATGGCTATGGACAGCGAACTATGGACCATCACCGAGATCGGTCTTACCGATATATGCAAGATGGCTGAAGCTGATGACATTCGCAAGTACACTCTACTCAACCTCACAGCGAAGGATGTCATCTGCTCAAGTCTGTCCCGAAATCAGTTCAGGAACGTCATGCATCTCAATCATGCGAAGCTAATCTGGGACCGTCTCTCTGAGGTCTATGATGGACATCTAACTCGTCATGATCCTTGGTTTGAGGATTACAAGGAATCTCTCAAAGAGATGACATTCGAACCAATCATCATTGTCCAACCCCTGCCTTATGGCAAAAAGTGCTAAGGTAACCGAATGCTACCTATCCGAGTCCAGTGATGATGAATCTGGCGATGAATTTGGACCTAGCTATGATAAACTTGCTTCCCTTGCCACTAAACAACAAAGAGCTTTGGAAAAAGTTCATTACATGGTAAATAAGAGCGATGATATGTTGGGTGAAGAAATGGATCAGTCAAAAGCCTTGGCTGAAAGTCTTCAGGGACTCCATTCCAAGTTTGACGATCTTCAAGGTCATCATAACGCTTTCTTATCTGATCACGAGAAACTTTCTCTTGAACTTCTTCAAAGAAAGCAAGATCTTGAGAAGCTAAGAGTGAGTTATGAAGATCTTCAAAAGGAGCGCGATTCATTGCTAGCTCAACAAATCAGCGCTTCTCAAGAGTAATTTGTTCCTCCATGCTTGAAGTGCATTGAACGTGAATCTGCTAATTCTTCACCTGAATGTTCAAATGCTTCAACTGTTACAAATTCTTCACCTGCCTCTGCTATCACTAATTCCTCATCTGAGGACATTGCTAGTATCACTGACGATGCAGGGCTGAAGGAATTATACACGACAGGCATGTACAAAAGCCTCAAAGGGCATCAGATTCTTTGTGATGTGCTCAAAAAGCAGATCCTCAACAAAAACCCTAGGAAAGAGGGTATTGCCTTTGAGAGGAAACTCAATGCTGATGGAACATATTGGAAGCCTGAGCAGTACCCCAAAACCTCATGGGTTGCTGCAAAGGGACCTCTAGTTGATCCATCTAACTTATCTGGCTTTACATGTGAATCTCCTCATTCTTCTGATGAGTCATTTGACTCCAACTATAAACTGTTCAAAAATCAGAATGGTGAAGTATTTGCTAGATATGTTGGCACTAACTGCAGGAACGGTTCCCCTATGAAGAAAATCTGGGTCCCCAAAAGTTATGTTGAAAGTCTTCAGGTGAATGTCCTCATGACACCACCTGTGAAGAACAGGAACCCCAGATCCAATTCTTCATATGGACCTAATTCTTCACATGGATCAAATTCCTCAAATGGATCAAAGTCCTCATATGATCATCATCGTGCTAACAACTTTGTTTCGCGGGGTAGAGCTAAGGGCTATGAATATGCGCATTATTCTTCAAATCATTATGTTCATAAGTCCTCAAAGAATTTTTCTGCTTATTCATATGCTTACCCTAACCCCTCTTATGTGAAACGAAATGGATTGGCCTCTATGCCACCTTTCTCATATGGTGCTCGCAGAGTGATGAACTCTTTGCCACCCCTTCAGATGTGGGTGGTGAAGAAAAAGAACTAATTTCTTCTGCAGGGTCAGGTCTCCAGACGTGCTTTAACGTCTGATGAATTTGCTGGGGGCCTGACAAAAATGCCTGAAAGGACGCAGGCGAATCATGATAAAATGAACTTTCATTTCACACGTCCTCACACTGCTTATCTGTGCTACTGCTTGATGAAATTGAACTGATGAATTTGATGTCATATTCTTCACTGATGAAGTATATGAGTTCATAAGATGCACTAATTCATCTGCAGGATGATCAGCCCAAAGCAAACGAGTGGGTCCTCGATAGTGGATGTACAAATCACATGACTGGTGACAAGAACCTATTGATGGATGCTCCCTTATCACCGTCACATCTGAAGCACATCATCTTCGCTGACAAAGGCAAAAGTCAGGTATTGGGTCTAGGTAAGGTTGCGATCTCAAAGGATCGACACATGGACAAAGTCATGCTTGTCGAGTCCTTAGGATACAAAATCATGTCTGTCTCAATGCTTTGTGATCTTGATATGGTTGTTGTCTTTGGCAAGTATCGTTGTGTTGTGATCATGGAAGCTGACCATTCCAAAGTCTTCGAAGGCTTTAGGAGAGGAGATCTGTATATTGTTGATTTATCTACAGGACCACAACCAGCCGTGTGCTTACCGGCAAAAGTTTTAGAAGGCTGGCTATGGCATCGACGACTTGGTCATGCTGGCATGAGGAATTTGCACACGCTTGCGAAGAAGAAGCATGTCATTGGCATTGAGAATGTCAAATTCCTCAAGGATTACTTATGGGGAGCTTGTGAAGCTGGAAAGATGACAAAGGCCAAGCATCCCGCGAAGACTATCATGACCACTACACGTCCATTCGAATTGCTTCACATGGATCTCTTTGGTCCTAATCATTATTCTGCTGTTTCAAATGATGCATCTCTATATGGCTTTGTTATTGTTGATGACTATTCTCGTTACACATGGGTACACATTGTTACTTTCAAACATGAAGTGCAGGAAATCTTTAAACGATTTTCCTCGAGGGCTTCAACCAACTTTGGTGTGAAGATCAAGCACATCAGAACTGACAATGGGACTGAGTTCAAGAATACCGGTCTTGATGGCTATCTTGATGAACTTGGTATTACTCATGAGTTATCCGCTCCTTATACTCCTCAGCTTAATGGCGTCGTGGAGCGCAAGAACAGAACCCTCGCTGAAATGGCTTGCACTATGCTTGATGAATACAAGACGCCTCGTCGTTTCTGGATTGAGGCAATTGATACTGCGTGCCACGTCATCAATCGGGTATATCTTCACAAATTCTTCAAGAAGACTGCCTATGAACTCCTCACTGACAAGAAACCCAATGTGAGTTATTTCAAAGTCTTCGGTGCTAAATGTTGGATTAGAGATCCTCATCACAATTCTAAATTTGCACCGAAAGCACATGAAGTTTTATGCTTGGTTATGGAAAGGACTCGCACACCTACAGAGTCTTCAACAACGTTCTTCACAAGGTTGTTGAAACTGTAGATGTGCGGTTCGATGAAACTAATGGCTCGCAAAGAGAGCACCTACCTTCTGTGATAGATGAACCAGCACCTGAGGATTCTATCAAGTTCAAGGCTACTAAGGATGTTATTCCTACCGAAGAATCTACTTAAGAATTCATTCCAGAATGTGAAGAAAATCGAGCTGGTGCACCTGATGAAAATGCTGAAGAAAATGGTGCTGAAGAAAATGCTGATCAAATTCCTCAACGACAACTAGCTCATCCTCGCATTGCAAAAGAAGTGCAAGTTGAAAAGATCATCGATGACATTCGAGCGCCAGGTCCTCTCACACGCTCAAAAGCTTCACATTTATCTAACTTTTGTGGGCACTATGCTTTTGTCTCTATCATAGAGCCCACTAAGGTAGATGAAGCATTTCTGGAGCCTGAGTGGATTCAGGCCATGCAAGAAGAATTACATCAGTTCGAGCTCAACAATGTCTGGGAACTGGTCAAACGTCCAGATCCTCGCAAGCATAATATCATTGGCACAAAGTGGATCTACCGCAACAAGCAAGATAAAAATGGCCTTGTGGTGAGGAATAAGGCATGACTTGTAGCTCAAGGCTACACACAGGTTGAAGGAATTGATTTCGATGAAACTTTTGCACCTGTTGCTAGACTTGAGGCTATTCGCATATTACTTGCTTATGCTAACCATCATAATATCACTTTATATCAAATGGATGTGAAAAGTGCATTCCTCAACAGTAAGCTTGAGGAAGAAGTATATGTTGCTCATCCCCCAGGTTTTGAAGATCCAAAGAATCTTGACAAAGTCTTCAGACTCAACAAGGCCCTCTATGGCCTCAAGAAGGCCCCTCGGGTGTGGTATGATACTTTGAAGGAATTCTTCGTGAAGAATGGCTTCACACCCGGTTCACTCGAACCTACTCTCTTTACTAAATCTTATGGTGGTGAACTGTTTGTGTGCCAGATATATGTTGATGATATTATCTTTGGCTGTACTGACCAATGCTATAGTGATGAATTTGCCTATATGATGAGTGAAGAATATCAAATGTCTATGATGGGAGAGTTGAAATTCTTCTTAGGTCTTCAAATTCGTCAACAGCACAATGGCATATTCATATCTCAGGAGAAATACCTCAAGGATGTTCTGAGGAAATTCGGCATGCAAGATTGCAAAGGCGTAAAAATTCCTATGCCCACAAATGGCCATCTATGCACTGATGAAAATGGTATTGACTTCGATCACAAGGTATACCGCTCCATGATTGGTTCTTTATTGTACTTATGTGCATCTGGGCCAGATATAATGCTTAGTGTTTGCATGTGTGCCCGATTTCAAGCTGCACCGAAGGAATCACACGATAAGGCTGTGAAGCATATTCTTCGATATCTAGCTCACACACCAACACTAGGATTATGGTACCCCAAGGGCTCCAGTTTTGATCTCATTGGATATTCTGACTCTGACTATGCTGGTGATCGTGTGGACCGCAAGTCAACATCTGGTACTTGTCATTTCCTCGGACGATCTTTGGTCTGTTGGTCCTCGAAGAAACAGAACTGCGTATCACTGTCTACTGCAGAGGCTAAGTACATTGCTGCTGGTTCTTGTTGTGCTCAACTGCTGTGGATGAAGAAAACCCTCAAGGACTATGGCGTCAACGTGAAGAATGTGCCTCTCCTCTGTGACAATGAGAGTGCAATCAAGATTTCTCACAACCCAGTTCAGCACTCGAAGACAAAGCACATTCAGATTCGTCATCATTTTCTTCGTGGTCATGTGTTGAAGGGTGACATCTCCATCGAGCACGTGAAGATTGAAGAACAGCTAGCCAATATCTTCACAAAGCCCTTGGATGAGAAGAGATTTAGCAAGTTGCGGTGTGAGATAAATATCCTAGAATCTTCGAATGTTCTTTGAAAAGGACACACATCCTGACACTTATGCAAAATTGATGACTTAGATGTGCAACACATGAAGAAACGTTTTTCTTCAATCAATGAAGAATAACACTCTAAGTGTGAAGAAATTAATGAAGAATTTGATTCTCAGAACCCTACGATAATGGTACGCAGTGTCTGAAATCATCATTCTTATACAGTGGGTCACGCCACCACCAAAGTTGAAAATCTTCATTTTTGAAATTCCTCTTTTTCAAATTCTTCAGTTTTTCAAATTCTTCAACTTTGCAAAATCTTCACTGTTTCCGTCGTTTTTCTTCATTGGATATATATATATATATATATATATATATATATATATATATATATACATATATATATATATATATATATATATATGGGTTTATGTCCTGTACAGCATTCACTTATGGCTATTTCTTCAAGTTGCATTTTCTGCTAAGTGAATGTGATCGGACCCTTTCCCCTCTATGCTATACTCAACCCAGTCTATTCACAAATTCTTCATGTGCGTTCTATTTGAAACTCATTCAATATCTTCACTGTGTCCTTGTCAGCTGAAGAAATTGCGAACGGAACTTAAAAACTTATCTTATCCAAATTTTCGGTTTTACCGCTCAAACCGTCCCGTATCCCACGATAAACTTATCTATTCACCCACGATCTAACACGATCTCCACTTCTCAGTACATGGGTGACACATGTCAAGCGAATGAGAAGGGTCAGGGGCACGTTCGTCCTAAATCTTCGGGCGAACAGTTTTTCACTACTACTATAAATATCCCCTCACCCCTTCCTCACTTCCTTTACTCTACTCGACTACTCTCTCTCTCTCGCTCGAGCTTCTCAAACCCTAGCGCTGCCGCTACTCCATTGTCACCGGTGAGGAAGAGCTTCACTGCCTCGACCTCGTCGCCGTCGTACTCGCGCCGACCGCGGAAATCTTCACTCCGCCGCCGCCGTAGCCGTCTTCCTCCGCCGAGTTAGGGCGTGGAAGATCTACACCGACGAACTTCACTGTTCTACTTCACAGTTCATCGTGTTCTTCATCCAGGGTAATTAAAAGCTACTTTTACTACCCTCTTTTGATTCGAACTTTCACAACAAAATCTTCAAAGGTGTTTTATTCTTCAAATCCTCACACACAAAACACCTCATTAGTCATTTGTTCTTGGTTCGTTTCTCTAAGCATCATTTTTCTTCAAGATTCCTCAATTGTGTGGATCCTCGATCTATACAACTCTAGAACCTAAGACAAAGAACGCTTAGTGAAATTCTTCAAGGCTCATCTGGTCAAATTCCTCAAACTTGTTCTTTTTGAAAAACCTTCTGAGAACGCATATGACCTCTCCAAATTCCTCGCAACTATACTCTGTTCACAGGTACTCATGTCCGCTGCTGAATCACTAGGTTCTCATCAACTTAACTCATTTGCAGCGTTCCTCGAAGAAAAGTTGCAAGCTTCTTCAAAGAATTCGATTGTTCAAATTCCTCATCTGAAGAATATGGCTGACGGTAAGAAGCCGCAGAAAGGAGGAAAGAAGCCTGAGGTCATGACTACTTTTGAAATCCCTGAGGACCTCTATGCTGACTATTGCACACCTGATGAGGCCGAGTTCGGAAAAGGAAGCAAAACTCAGCGCAAGGTGCACATACAAAGGATTGAAAGGAGATGGGCAAGAGAATGGAGGGAGTACAGATATGTAACTCTGAAGTATATGAAGAAATTCGCACTAAATCCTCCATGCCCAAGAGCTCCATTGGCACCTGGCCAAGAAGCTGACCCCACCAGCATCAAGCGTGGTGTGGATTTTCCTGAAGAATGGGCCAAGCGCCAAGCCAAGTTGGCGATACAAGCCAAAGAAGCAGTGAGGAAATTCAATGAAGACTCTGCTGCTGCTGCTGCCACTGAGGCCTCTGTCAAGCCTCGAAAATCAATGGCAAAGAAGCCCGCTCACAAGCCAAGTGCTTCACCAACTATGCCCTCAGGCCAAGTTCCTCAGCAATGCCCTCACGGCCAGAATCTTCAAAGCCCTCATGGCTAGATTCTTCAAAGCCCTCACAGCCAGTCCCTCATGCTGCTCCTGCTCCTCCAAAGTCCTCTGCTCCTCCTCCAAAGTCCTCAGCTGCTCCGGCAAAGTCCTCAACACCTGTACATCTGGCCACGTGCCAAAGGACTACAGGTATCTCCATTGCCTCTGGTGCCTCAGCGAGTTCCTCAGCTGCACCAAAATCTTCATCAGGCCCCACTCTGCTGAAGACAAAGGCAACGACTGGTCGAGGTCCTCGGCCAAGTCCGAAGAAGAAACAGGTTGCCTTCCTCGATTACATTGATCTCTGGCACAAGGATCCAAATACTCCTATGCCTGATTTCAATTTGACTCCTGGTCAAAGTCACATGCTGACCCATTTCATCATTGAAGAGAAATGGAAATTTGAGAAGGCCAGGCAGATCAAGAAGGCTCAGTTCAGAAAGGAGAAGTTCCTGAAGAAAAACGTTGTCAATATGACAACTAATGAACTCCTCAAGATCCAAGCTGAAATCAAAGCCCTCAGCGATGATTTCCATGCTTATTATGCTGATTGGCTAGGAGCCAAAGTCAAGTTTGTGAAACTGACTGAGATGTTCACCAATGTTGCAGCCCCATCACAACAAGAAATTCCTCAAGCTGAAGCATCTGCTCAGCCAATTGAAGAACATGCCAGCACCGCTGATGACATTCAGGCTGCTGATGAAAATGCTAGTTCCAGGGCTGATGACTCCATTCCAGCCGCTTAAGAAATTGCCAGGGCATCCACTAGTGGTGCGCCTGAAGAAACTGAAGAAGTCAGGGCAACTGCATCAGTTGCACCTAAAGAAAATCAACCAGATTCCTTAGCTCCTCCTGCGCCTACACCAACTCCTACCCTTCCATCTGCATCAGATGTGAGGAAGACCAAGGCTGCAGAGCGAGCTGCAGTGAAGAAAAGGAAAGCATCAACTGCTTCAGAATCTTCAGCTCCGAAGAAGATGAAGCCTATGACCAGCTCACTTGAAAATCCAATTGATGTTGTTCCGATTTCCACCATGCCATCAAAGGACCTTGTTCCTTTTGGTGAAGAATATGTGATCCCCAGTGGATCTGATGAAGAAAATCATTCTGCTGCTTCGTCAGAGCATATTGATGAAGAAATTGAAGTGGATGCAATCCCTTTAACAACTGTTGCTTCCTCGCCAATGCCTCAATTCACAGCTGAAGAGGCTGGCGTTGAAGAAAATGAAGATGAAGACGTGGACATTGGCTGCACAACGCCCGTGATGAATGATGACTTTTGGGAAAGTCAGCACCCCAATTCTCCACTCTTCACTCCAATTCAACAAATACCTCAGTCCCCTGCACCAACCGTTCAAATGGGCTCTGAAGAAACTCATCCCACCTTGTCTGTGCATGAAGACATTCCAGCCACTAGTGCCGAAGAAACTGCTATTGCTGATCCTTTGAACACGCAGACTGCCACTGAAGAGGAACCAGAAATTCCTCAGCCTGAAGAACCTGAGATTGCGATTCCTGAGATTGTGATGCAACTCACTAACACTCCGGTGCCAAAGCCAACGAATCCATTCTCAAAGAAGCAAAAGTTCAAGGCTGAAGATTTCTTCAGCGAGCATGTATTCTTCACAGATTACAACCCCTATGATTCTGCTCGCATAAGGAAGAGGCGTTTCTGGACTGCTAGTCAAGCCAATTTCTATTCCTCAGTACTGTTCAACAAAGACAAAGTCTTCGATCATGAACATATTCCTCATGTGGACATGGAATCTCTGCCGTGCTTCGAGCCAGTCCTCAGTGTTCTTCACGATGCTGGATTGCTAAATTTCTGTACTGACATCTGTGATTGGAATGAAGAACTCATTCTTCAATTCTATGCGATGCTTCACATCACAGGAAACTCTGAAGATGTGAATTCATGGGTACTGGACTGGATGTTTGAAAATACTCACTACAAGGCACCAGCTACTGAATTGCTTCATGTCTTACCACTCAGTCCTCCCCTTGACGGTGCACGTTGCGTCTACAGTGAACCTGAGCTTTCAAATCATTACATGCAAGTGCTGATGAAGCCTTTGAAGCCAGGACAGGTCCCTCGAACCAAATTCCTCGTCAAGGAATTACTGTATGTGCCTCGGACTGTCTATCGCATTCTGACGAAGACAATGAGTCCTATCAAAGGCCACGACTCAAATGATGAAGAAGTCGTTGGCATCATGAAGAATATGCTTTTTAATATCATTCATGGCGTTCCCATCAACTTCCATGATTTCTTCATGAGGACTCTGGCGAATATTGTTATGTCACCATTTGAGCTGAAGCCTTATGCACCATGGATTATGAGATTCATCAGGACAAGGTCTTCACTCAATTACAAGGCTGATACTCTGGACCATGGCAGCTACTTGCCTCCAATTGAAGTCCTCAAACGGACATATTCCCCAGCTGATGACAAAGGCAAGGCAACTGCTTTGATAGATGAAGGCATTCGTCCATTGGATGGTCAATTCCGCAAGGCTGCATCCTACTCCACCAATGATGACTCTGCCACACATGATTCTGCCTCTAAGAAAAATCCTCAAGCCACAGCACCCAGGGTGATGACTGATCGTGAGTTACTCCTTAGTCTTCATCAGAAGGTTGATCACAATCATAAATGGGTCAAGCGTCAGTTTGGTTCAATTCTTCACAACATGATATCAACACACAATGCAGTGAAGAAAAACCACTACTACCTCCATGAAACCTTCAACCGTACCTGGGCTGTTCTATCTCATGTCTACAGCGCTGCAGATCTGAAGAATATGGGTCTCAAGGAAGAATTTGACTAGTCTGCACCTCCACCGAAGAAATTCAAGAAGGTCAAGGTTCCTTCCTTAGTGGCCAGCTCCTATTCTTCATTGTGCGACACTGATGAAAATGAAGACTTGGACGACACTGCGGCAGGCCCTACTACGACAACCGACCCCGACAATGCTGATGCTCCTCCATCAACTTGATATTCTTCAGGGGTGTTAGTCCTCAGTTTCGACCCTTTTGGTCATTCGATGACAAAGGGGGAGAAATTTGAGTTAGTCTTCAAGCGGGTCTATTATATGGGCGTTTTTTCTAAGTTACAACTCTCATTCTTCTGAAACTTTATTGGATCGAGTTGTAAACTTAAACCCGATGGTGCTCTGATACTTTTGATGCACTGTGCTTTGATACTCTTGATACGTTATTCTGCATGCTTGTTCCTCATTAATATTATTGCACGCATGCTGAATTTCATCAGGCACCATATTTCATCATGCATTACAAATTCTTCATATTATATGTCAAATGTGTGTATGAATTACAAGATATAGGGGGAGATCTCCATGATTCAACTCTTCAAGTGTGCATTGCTTCAAAAGCAAATTCCTCACTATGCACATCTTCAGGGGGAGTTCTTCTATATCTTGCAATCAAATTCCTCAATATCAGCACTTACACTTCATATTTTTATCCCCGTTGAAAACTTAACCTATATTGTCATCAATCACCAAAAAAGGGGAGATTGTAAGTGCATCTAGTGCCCCTTAGTGATTTTGGTGTATTGAAGACTTATAGGTTAAGGGACTAATGTGTTTATGAGTGTACACATGTCTGTAAGTCTATGAGGAGTTTGATATTTACAGAGAAAGTCGACCCCTAAAAATGTATATCTTCGACTGAAGATTTTGGTATTCCT
Organism: Triticum dicoccoides; assembly: GCF_002162155.2. NCBI lineage: Eukaryota > Viridiplantae > Streptophyta > Magnoliopsida > Poales > Poaceae > Triticum > Triticum dicoccoides. The sequence continues at coordinate 661,081,463 of NC_041383.1, read as the reverse complement.
GAAGACTTTCATGAAGACTTTGAAAGTGAAGAAATTGGTGTGTCCGTGAAGACTTGATATTCATGCGAGGAATATGAAGCTTGAAGACTTTCATTTTCATAGTTTTTGTTTTTCTCTTTCTTGAGTCATAGGAAACACCGTACTGTTAAAGGGGGTCGAGGAAATACTAAGGAAAAATTTCCAAGTGATGCTCAACTCAAAATCCTAAACATACAAAACCCTTCGAGTGAAGCCTTTGGAAATCTCATACAGTTCAGTCACTTTCTTCAGTGACAGAGACGAAGTTCTTCTGGTCGCTGAGGAATTTATTCTAACTGAGGAGTTAGGAATCCGCCAATGCGAATTGCCTACACAGTGAGGAACATGATAGCCCTGAGGAATTTGAGAGTCAAATTTCCGACCGTTGCTGTGCTGCGCGCCAGCTGTCCCAAAATATCTTATCCCCCTAACGGTCATATCAGACAAGGGCATTTATGTCTTATCATGTCGGGCTGCTCCCTAGGCTATAAATAGCCGCCCCCTACAACCACTAGCTGGTTGGCTGCTCCGAGAGAAACTGACACTTGTCATTTAAGAGCAACCCATCCTCCGAGGACTTTGAGCGAAAATCATCGAGTGAGGAAAAACCCAAACCCAAACACCTACAAACCCAAAGTGATTGAGCATCACTAAAGAGATTGATCCTGCGTGGATCCGACGCTTGTTACCTTTGAAGACTGTGCTTCTTCCAGACGGTTAGGCGTCATGGTCTAGAGCATCCAAGAGGAATTGTGGATCGCCGAGTGACTGAAGTCTGTGAAGGTTTGGAAGTCGCCTGAAGACTTACCACGAGTGATTGGACGAGGTCTGTGTGACCTTAGTTCAAGGAGAATACGGTGAGGACTTGGTGTCCTGAGCTGCGTGCTTAGTGACTGGGTGTCCGGGACTGTGTGTCCTCGAGTTTAAATACTCAGCCGCTCCAACCAGACGTACAACTGAGACAGCAGTTGGAACTGGTCTACCAAATCATTGTCTTCACCAACCTTACTGGTTCTATTTCCTCAACTCTTTCATTTCCTCATTACTGTGTTGAGTGATTGTTCATATCTGTGTTTGAAGACTTTGACTGAAGACTTTCTCAATTTCCTCAATTCAATTTCTTCAGTCAGTTTGTCTTCATCTTGTGTTATCCTATGTTTACGCTTTCTGTACTCTGTGTTTGTCTTCATTTCATCATGATGACTATGTCTGTATCCTGTTATGTTTACTTCTGAGTACTTATTCCGCTGCAAGTAGTTCTTCGCTAAGGAATTTCCTCACCGGCAAATTCCTCAGTGAAGAATTCATAAAAATTGCCTATTCACCCCCCTCTAGTCGATATAACGCACTTTCAATGAAGGAGTCGTACTGGAGGTGATTCAAATCACGGAAGATCCGATCTAACGCCGAACAGACGGCGCCTCCACGTTCAACACACATACAACACGGGGACATCTCCTCCTTCTTGATCCAGAAAGGGTAGAGGAGAAGTTGAGGTTGAGCCCCGGCAACACGACGACATGGTGGAGGAGCTTGCAGTTCTCCGGCAGGGCTTCGCTAAGCACTACAGAGGAGGAGGTTGAGTTGGAGAGGGGGAGGGCTGCGCCAGGGGGAGGGCTCCGCACTATTTATAGGGGAAGGGGAGAGGGGTCGGCCCCCTTATATCTCATCTAGGGGGGCAAGGGGGGAGATTGCCCCCCAATTTGGTGGGAGGCGCCCCCACCCCCTAGGGTTTTCAACCCTAGGCGCCTTGGGCCCTTGGGGGGCGCACCAGCCCACTAGGGGGCTGGTTCCCACCCTTGTTCAGCCCATTGAGACATCCGTGGCAGGTGGACCCACCCGGTGGACCCCCGGACACCTTTCGGCGGTCCCGATACAATACCGGTAACCCTCAAAATTATTCCGGTGACTGAAACTGGACTTCCCATATATAAATCTTTTCCTCCGAACCATTCCGGAACTCCTCGTGACGTCCGGGATCTCATCCGAGACTCCGAACAACATTTGGTAACCACATACTAATTCCCATAACAACTCTTGCGTCGTCGAACCTTAAGTGTGTAGACCCTATGGGTTCAAGAATCATGCAGACATGACTGAGACAGCTCTCTGGCCAATAACCAACAGCGGGATCCGGATACCCATGTTGGCTCCCACATGTTCCATGATGATCTCATTGGATGAACCGTGATGTCGGGGATTCAATCAATCCCATATACAATTCCCTTTGTCAATCGGTACGTTACTTGCCCGAGATTCGATCGTCGGTATCCCAATACCTCGTTCAATCTCGTTACCGGCAAGTCACTTTACTCATTCCCTAATGCATGATCCTGTGACTAACTACTTAATCACATTGAGCTTATTATGATGATGCATTACCAAGTGGGCCTAGAGATAGCTCTCGGTCATACGGAGTGACAAATCCCAGTCTCGATTCGTGCCAACCCAACAGGCACTTTCGGAGATTCCTGTAGTGTACCTTTATAGCCACCTAGTTACGTTGTGACGTTTGGTACTCCCAAAGCATTCCTACGGTATCCGGGAGTTGCACAATCTCATGGTCTAAGGAAATGATACTTGACATTAGAAAAGCTTTTAGTAAACAAACGACACGATCTTGTGCTATGCTTAGGATTGGGTCTTGTCCATCACATCATTCTCCTAATGATGTGATCCCGTTATCAATGACATATGATGTCCATAGTCAGGAAACCATGACCATCTATCGATAAACGAGCTAGTCAACTAGAGGCTCACTAGGGACATGTTGTGGTCTGTGTATTCACACATGTATTGATTTCCGGTCAATACAATTATAGCATGAACAATAGACAATTATCATGAACAAGGAAATATAATAATAACCATTTTATTATTGCCTCTAGGGCATATTTCCAACAGTCTCCCACTTGCACTAGAGTCAATAGTCTAGTTACATTGTGATGAATCGAACACACATAGAGTTCAGGTGTTGATCATGTTTTGCTCGTGGAAGAGGTTTAGTCAACGGATCTACGACATTCAGATCCATGTGCACTTTACAAATATCTATGTCTCCATATTGAACATTTTCATGAATGGAGTTGAAGCGATGCTTCATATGCCTGGTCTTCTTGTGAAACCGGGGCTCCTTGGCAAGGGCAATAGCACCAGTGTTGTCACAGAAGAGAGTCATCGGACCCGCACATTGGGAATAACTCCTAGGTTGGTAATGAACTCCTTCATCCATATTGCTTCATGTGCTGCCTCCGAGGCTGTCATGTACTCCGCTTCACATGTAGATCCCACCACGATGCTTTTCTTGCAACTGCACCAGCTGACCGCCCCACCATTCAAAATATACACGTATCCTGTTTATGACTTGGAGTCATCCATATCTGTGTCAAAGCTAGCATCGACGTAACCCTTTACGACGAGCTCTTCATCACATCCATAAATGAGAAACATATCCTTAGTCCTTTTCAGGTACTTCAAAATATTCTTGACCGTTGTCCAGTGTTCCATGCTGGGATTACTTTGGTACCTTCCTACCAAACTTACGGCGAGGTTTACATCAGGTCTAGTACACATCATGGCATACATAATAGACCATATGGCTGAGGCATAGGGGATGACACACATCTTTTCTCTATCCTCTGTCATGGTCGGGCTTTGAGCCATGCTCAATTTCACACCTTGCAAAATAGGCAAGAACCCCTTCTTGGACTAATCCATATTGAACTTCGTCAATATCTTATCAAGGTATGTGCTTTGTGAAAGACCTATGAGGCGTCTCGATCTATCTCTATAGATCTTGATGCCTAATATGTAAGCAGCTTCTCCAAAGTCCTTCATTGAAAAACACTTATTCAAGTAGGCCTTTATGCTTTCCAAAAGTTCTATATCATTTCCCATCAATAGTATGTCATCCACATATAATATGAGAAATACTACAGAGCTCCCACTCACTTTCTTGTAAACGCAGGATTCTCCATAAGTCTGCATAAACCCAAACGCTTTGATCATTTCATCAAAGCGAATGTTCCAACTCCGAGATGCTTGCACCAGCCCATAGATGGAGTGCTGGAGCTTGCATACCTTATTAGCATTCTTAGGATCGACAAAACCTTCTGGCTGCATCATATACAATTCTTACTTAAGGAAGCCGTTAAGGAATGCCATTTTGACGTCCATTTGCCATATTTCATAATCATAGAATGCGACAATTGCTAACATGATTCGAAATGACTTCACCTTCGCTACGGGTGAGAAGGTCTCATCATAGTCAACCCCTTGAACTTGTCGATAACCCTTAGCGGCAAGCTGAGCTTTATAGATGGTCACATTTGTTGGGGATCGTTGCAGAAATTAAAAATTTCTATGCATCACCAAGATCAATCTATGGAAATACTAGCAACGAGAGAGAGGGGAGTGAACCTTCATACCCTTAAAGATCGCGATACGGAAGCGTTACAAGAACGCGGTTGGAGGATTCGTACACGCAGCGATTCAGATCACGGTCGATTCCGATCTAAGCGCCGAACAACGGCGCCTCCGCTTCAACACACGTGCAGCCCGGTGACGTTTCCCGTGCCTTGATCCAGCAAGGAGGAGGGAGAGGTTGGGGAAGACAACTCCAGCAGCAGCATGAAAGTGTGGTGGTGGTGGATCAGCGTGGTTTCCAGCAGGGCTTCGCCAAGCACTACAAAGGATGAGGATGTGGAGAGGTAGGGCTGCGCCGAGAGAGTGAAGGACTCGTATCTCTAGCAACCCCCAAAACCCCACTGTATATAGGAGGAGGGGAGGTGGCTGCGCCCCCTCTAGGGTTCCCACCCTAGGGGGTGCGGCAGCCCTAGATGGGACTGGAGGGGGCGGCCAAGAGGGGGAGAGAGGGGGGCGCACCCTTGGGTGGGCCTTTAGGCCCATCTGCGCCTAGGGTTTCCCCTCTCTCCTCCTGGTTGCGCCTTGGGACTTGGTGGGAGGTGCACAAGCCCACTCAGGGGCTGGTCCCTTCCCACTCTTGGCCCATGCAAGCCTCTGGGGCTAGTGGCCCCTCCCGGTGGACCCCCGGAACCCTTCCGGTGGTCCCGGTACATTACCGGTGACGCCCGAAATACTTCTAGTGGCCAAAATCTCACTTCCTATATATTATTCTTTACCTCCGGACCATTCCGGAACTCCTCGTGACGTCCGGGATCTCATCTGGGAATCCGAACAACATTTGGTAACCACATACAAACTTTCCCTATAACCCTAGCGTCATCGAACCTTAAGTGTGTAGACCCTACGGGTTCGGGAGGCATGCAGACATGACCGAGACAGCTCTCGGGCCAATAACCAACATCGGGATCTGGATACCCATGTTGGCTCCCACATGTTCCATGATGATCTCATCTTATGAACCACGATGTTGGGGATTCAAGCAATCCCGTATACAATTCCCTTTGTCAATCGGTATGTTACTTGCCCGAGATTCGATCGTCGGTATCCCAATACCTCGTTCAATCTCATTACCGGCAAGTCACTTTACTCGTTCTGTAATGCATGATCCCGTGACTAACTTAGTCACATTGAGCTCATTATCATGATGCGTTATCGAGTGGGTCCAGAGATACCTCTCCGTCATACGGAGTGACAAATCCCAGTCTCGATTCGTGTCAACCCAACAGGCACTTTCGAAGATGCTTGTAGTGTGCCTTTATAGCCAACCAGTTATGTTGTGACGTTTGGTACACCCAAAGCATTCCTACGGTATCCGGGAGTTACACAATCTCATGGTCTAAGGAAATGATACTCATTAGAAAAGCATTGAGCAAATGAACTACATGATCTTGTGCTATGCTTAGGATTGGGTCTTGTCCATCACATCATTCTCCTAATGATGTGATCCCGTTATCAATGACATCCAATGCCCATGGTCAGGAAACCATAACCATTTGTTGATCAACGAGCTAGTCAACTAGAGGCTCACTAGGGACATGTTGTGGTCTATGTATTCACACATATATTACGGTTTCCGGTCAATACAATTATAGCATGAACAATAGACAATTATCATGAACAAGGAAATATAATAATAACCATTTTATTATTGCCTCTAGGGCATATTTCCAACAGTCTCCCACTTGCACTAGAGCCAATAATCTAGTTCACATCACTATGTGAATGTAATGAATCCAACACCCATGGTGTTTGATCATATCTCACTTGTGAGAGAGGTTATTAGTCAACGGGTCTGAACCTTTCAGATCCGTGTTTGCTTTACAAATCTCTATGTCATCTTGTAGATGCAGCTACCACGCGCTACTTGGAGCTATTCCAAATAACTGCTCTACTATAAGAATCCGGTTTACTAGATTAGTGTCAAAGTTTGCATCGACGTAACCCTTTACGACGAACTCTTTTACCACCTCCATAATCGAGAAAAATCCTTAGTCCACTAGTTACTAAGGATAAGCTTGACCATTGTCATGTGATCCATTCCTAGATCACTCTTGTACCCCTTTACTGACTCATGGCAAGGCACACTTCAAGTGCGGTACACATCATAGCATACTATATAGCCTACGTCTAAAGCATAGGGGACGACCTTCGTCCTTTCTCTCTCTTCTGCTGTGGTCAGGTCTTGAGTCTTACTCAATACTCACTCCTTATAACACAGCCAAGAACTCCTTCTTTGCTGATCTATTTTGAACTCCTTCAAAATCTTGTCACGGTATGTATTCATTTGAAAGTACTATTAAGTGTTTTGATCTATCCTTATAGATCTTGTTGCTCAATGTTCAAGTAGCTTAATCCAGGTTTTCCATTGAAAACACTTTTCAAATAACCCTATATGCTTTCCAGAAATTCTACATCATTTCTGATCAACAATATGTCAACAACATATACTCATCACAAATTATATAGTGCTCCCACTCACTTCTTTGGAGATACAAGTTTCTCATATACTTTGTACAAACCCAAAATCTTTGATCATCTCATCAAAGCATATATTCCAACTCCAAGATGCTTACTCCAGTCCTTAGAAGGGTTGCTGGAGCTTTGCATACTTATTAGCATCTTTTAGGATTGACAAAACCTTCTAGTTGTATCACATACAACCTTTCCTCAAGAAAATCGTCGAGGAAACAATGTTTTGACATCCTATCTGCAAGATTTCGTAAATAATGCAGTAACTGCTAATATAATTCCAACAGACTCTTAGCATCGCTACGAGTGAGAAAGTCTCATCGTAGTCAACTCCTTGCACTTGTCGAAAAACATCTTAGCGACAAGTCGAGCTTTCTTAATGGTGACACTTACCATCATTGCCCGTCTTCCTTTTAAAATCCATCTGTACTCAACATCCTTACGACCATCAAGTAGTTCTTCCAAAGTCTACACTTTGTTTTCATACATGGATCCTCTTTCGAATTTTATGGCCTCAAGCCATTCGTCAGAATCCGGGCCCAGCATCGCTTCTCCATAGCTCGTAGGTTCATTGTTGTCTAGCAACATGACCACCAAGACAGGATTACATACCACTCTGAAGTAGTATGCATCCTTGTCGACCTACGAGGTTTGGTAGTGGCTTGATCCGAAGTTTCATGATCACTATCATTAGCTTCCACTTCAATTGGTGTAGGCGCCATAGGAACAACTTCCTGTGCCCTGCTACACACTAGTTGAAGTGACGGTTCAATAACCTCGTCAAGTCTCCACCATCCTCCCACTCAATTCTTTCGAGAGAAACTTTTCCTCAAGAAAGGACCCGTTTCCAGAAACAATCAGTTTTGCTTCCGGATCTGAAATAGGAGGTATACCCAACTGTTTTGGGTGTCATATGAAGATGCATTTATCCGCTTTGGGTTCGAGCTTATCAGGCTAAAACTTTTCCACATAAGCGTCACAGCCCCAAACATTTAAGAAATGACAGCTTAGGTTTTTCTAAACCATAGTTCATACGATGTCATCTCAACGGAATTATGTGGTGCCCTATTTAAAGTGAATGTGGTTGTCTCTAATGCCTAACCCATAAACGATAGTGCTAATTCAATAAGAGACATCATGGTATGGACCCTATCCAATAGGGTGCATTCATGATGTTCGAACACACCATCACACTATGGTGTTCCAGGCGGTATTAGTTATGAAACAATTTCCACAAGGTCTTAATTGTGTACCAAACTCGTAACTCAGATATTCATCTCTATGATCGTATCATAGACATTTTATCCTCTTTCCACGATGATCTTCAACTTCACGCTGAAATTGCTTGAACCTTTCAATAATTCAGACTCATGTTTCAACAAGTAAATATACTTAGAATCTACTCAAATCATCTGTGAAGTAAGAGCATAACGATATTCACTGCGTGCCTCAGCACTCATTGGATTGCACACATCAAATGTATTACTTACAACAAGTTGTTCTCTTGTTTCACCTCACTGAAAATGAAAACGAGGCCTTTCAGTCATCTTGCCCATGTGGTATGATTTGCATGTCTCAAGTGATTCAAAATCAAGTGAGTCCAAACGATCCATACATATATACCAATAGACATGGTTCGCATGTCTCAATACTTTCAAAAACGAGTGAGTCCAAAGATCCATCAACATGGAGCTTCTTCATGCATTTTATACCAATATGACTCAAGTGGCAGTGCCACCAGTATGTGGTACTATCATTACTATCTTATATCTTTTGGCATGAACATGTGTATCACTACGATCGAGATTCAATAAACCATTCATTTTAGGTGCAAGACCGTTGAAGGTATTATTCAAATAAACAGAGTAACCATTAATCTCCTTACATGAATAACCGTATTGCAATAAACATAATCCAATCATGTCTATGCTCAACGCAAACACCAAATAACAATTATTTAGGTTTAACACCAATCTCGATGGTAGAGGGAGCATGTGATGCTTGATCACATCAACCTTGGAAACACTTCCAACACATATCGTCATCTTACCTTATCTAGTCTCCGTTTATTCCGTAGCCTTTTATTTCGAGTTGCTAACAATTAGCAACCGAACCGGTATTTATTACCCTGGTGCTACTAGGAGTACTAGTAAAGTACATATTAATATAATGTATATCCAATATACTTCTGTCGACCTTGCCAGCCTTCTCATCTACCAAGTATCTAGGGTAGTTCTGCTTCAGTGACCGTTCCCCTCATTTCAGAAGCACTTAGTCTCGGTGAGGGAGTCCCGGATTAGGGGGTGTCCGGATAGCCGAACTATATACTTTGGCCGGACTCCTGGACTATGAAGATACAAGATTGAAGACTTCGTCCCGTGTCCGGATGGGACTTTCCTTGGCGTGGAAGGCAAGCTTGGCGATACAGATATGTAGATCTCCTCCCATTGTAACTGACTCTGTGTAACCCTAGCCCTCTCCGGTGTCTATATAAATCGGAGGGTTTTAGTCCGTAGGATGAACAACAATCATACCATAGGCTAGCTTCTAGGGTTTAGCCTCTCTGATCTCGTGGTAGATCTACTCTTGTACTACCCATATCATCAATATTAATCAAGCAGGAGTAGGGTTTTACCTCCATCGAGAGGGCCCGAACCTGGGTAAAAACATCGTGTCCCTTGTCTCCTGTTACCATCCGCCTAGACGCATAGTTCGGGACCCCCTACCTGAGATCCGCTGGTTTTGACACCGACATTGGTGCTTTCATTGAGAGTTCCGCTGTGCCGTCGCCATCAGAAAGGATGCCGCATCCCATCTTTAAAGACGGCGCTGTTGCTAAAGGAGCTTTGGCTATCGGCCAAACTCTCCGGCTAGGCGGTTTTCTTATGACCGCCAGTTCGGCCGCCGCGCCGACGATGACTTCTCGGGTCATCGAAAGCAATCTCCACGTCAACTCGGAACTCGCCGAGCAGTTAGATCCAATGGAGCTCTCTTCCTAAAACGGGCTCTTGGATTGCATCGCCGCCCTGGGAGTCGCTACAGACTACGATCAGATTGGGCTTAAACCCGGTCCGAGAGAGATTGACTCTCCCCAGATCACCCACCACGACGCAGTGGTGGAGGAACAATGCGGCAAATCTTCACCCATCTTAAGGACCAGATATGTCCAGATTCCCGATCCCTCCAAGCCGGATACCCGCGGAGGTGAGGACGTCACTCAAGCCCTGAACCTAAAGTCAGGCAGTGGGCCAGATTCATTGGACAACATCCAAGAACCCAAGCTTCCGAGTTCGGAAACTCCTTGGCCCTTGAGCCTCAAATCGGGCGAGGTTCCGGATTTAACTCCTCCCGCCCACCCAAATATAAGGGATCTATCCCAAATTCGGCAAGAGCCCATAGAAACAGTACACCATTACTGGGCCAGATTCCTCCTGGTTATGAACAGGATAGAGGACTGCCGCGAGGAGGATGCAATTTCATTCTTCTGCAATAATTGCACGGACATCGGAATCCTCAATGCCATAAGTCACCGTGAAATTACACGCCTCGCTGACTCAGCATCCATAGTACGAAAATACTGTGCGATGGAAAGCGTCCGGAAAACCGAAATAAAATTCTGGGACGATCCGGCCCTGAATACAACCCCAATCCAAAATAAAAGGGCGCATTATTGCCAGGCACCTGGGCTAAACACCAAAAAGCAAAAACCCTCTATAGGGTATGGAACCGTACTGGAGGGATGACTTAATGGACCCTGTAAAATTCATAGTACAGAGGGCGCCACACGAACTCATAGCCTTAGAGCATGTTGGATACTCCGGCAGGTGGCCAGAAGTGGCAAGGAGCTTCTAACTCCAGAATCCGTAGAGTACCAGCCCAGGAATACCAGTACGGTATCAACAGTCTTCGAGACTTTCGCATCAAACAATATGCGGAAATGAACACTCCGCAGCCTTACCGAAGTCTACCAGGTAGCAAAAATAAACCCATGGAGTGACACGGCTATTACCTTTAATGCCAGTGATGAACCTAAATTCCGAACAGAAAGAGCACCAGCCGCATTGGTCCTCAGTCCAATAGTGGACGGCTTTCGACTTACCAAGGTACTCCTGGACGGTGGTAGCGGATTGAACCTCATTTATGAGGAAACCCTTCGAAAAATGGAAATACACTGGAGCCGCTTTGAGCGAAGCAACACAACCTTTAGAGGAATAATCCCCAGTCGGGAAGCGTGCTGCACAGGAAAAATCACACTGGATGTGGTGTTCGACACGCCGGATAATTACAAGTCTGAGGAGGTCACGTTTCAAGTGGCCCCGTTCAGCAGCGGATACCATGCTCTATTAGGACGAGAGGCATTCACAATTTTTCAAGCTATACCCCATTACGGGTACATGAAGCTCAAAATGCCCGGACCCAACGGAATCATCACTCTTGCTAGTGACCTGGACATAGCACTCCGCGCCGAAAACAAGACACACGCACTGGCCCTTGAGGCACTATCCGAAGCCCTAGCGGCCGAAGAACTGACTGCGCTCCGCTCCACGGTGAACAGGGACGACGTGATACTCGATAAAAGATCCAAGTCCACCTCTTTTAAACCGGCGGACGAAATAGTCAAATTCCAAGTCCATCCAACGGACCCTACAAAAACGGCCTCCATCGGGGCGCAATTAAACCCTAATGTAGACGCCGCACTACGAGAATTCTTACGCAAAAACTGGGACATTTTCGCTTGGCACCCTTCAGACATGCCAGGAATCCCACGCAGGCTGGCCGAGCACAGCCTAAACATCCTAAAAGGATTCAAGCCTGTCAAGCAGGCTCTTCGACGTTTCTCCGAACCTAAGAGACAAGCCATGGGAGAGGAGCTAGCCAAACTGCTGGAGGCCGGATTCATCAAAGATATAAAACATCCGGACTGGCTAGCAAACCTGGTGATGGTACCAAAGAAGGACAAATCCTGGTGCCTGTGCGTCGATTTCAAGGACCTCACAAGGCTTGCCCAAAGGATCCCTTCCCCCTCCCACGCATCGATCAAATCATCGATGCTACCACAGGACATGATTCATTGTGTTTCCTCGACACATACTCCGGCTACCATCAAATTAAGATGGTAGAGCCAGACCAAGCCGCAACGGCATTCATCACCCCATATGGCCCATTCTACATCAACACAATGCCCTTCGGGCTCAAAAACGCCGGCGCAACGTATCAGCGCATGATTCAGACATGTCTGGCAAACCAGATCGACCAAACAGTGGAAGCCTACGTAGATGACGTGGTCGTCAAAACCAAGCATGTCGAAACTCTAGTAGATGACTTGAGGCTCACATTCGATAACCTTCGAGCATATGACATCAAGCTTAACCCAGAAAAATGCGTTTTCGGCGTACCAGCCGAAAAGCTCTTGGGCTTCATTGTATCCGGTAGAGGAATTGAAGCAAATCCAGCCAAGATCCGAGCTCTATCACAATTGGATATTCCAAAGGACCTCAAACAAATACAAAAATTGACTGGATGCGTGGCGGCTCTAAGCCGCTTCATCTCCCACTTGGGAGAAAAGGCATTACCCCTTTATCGCCTCATCCGGCGCACCGAACACTTTGAGTGGACGGATGCTGCCACGGCCGGACTCGAAGAAAAAAAGGCCATATTGGCAACAAACCTGGTCCTGGCCGTGCCTAACGCCGGCGAACCAATGCTATTGTACATTGTGGCAACTCATCAAGTTGTAAGAGCGGTGCTCGTCGTCGAACGAGAAATGGACGGACACAAATTCCCCCTTCAAAAACCAGTTTACTACGTGTCCACTATCCTCACTACATGCAAATCACGGTACCCGCATTATCAAAAGATAGCGTACGCGGTGTTTATGGCATCCCGGAAGCTGCGACACTACTTTCAAGAGTGTTCAATAACAGTAGCCTCCGAAGTAGCTCTTAAAGATATTATAAACAACCGCGACGCGACGGGCCGGATTGCTAAATGGGCCATTGAGCTCCTCCCATTCGACATAACCTATAAGCCACGGCGAGCTATCAAGTCGCAAGTTTTGGCCAACTTTGTCGCCGAATGGACTGAAGCCGAACTCCCTAAAGAGTACGGCACATATTCCAACTGGATCATGCACTTCGACGGCTCCAAAATGTTAGCCGGTCTGGGGGCTGGCGTCGTTCTGACGTCCCCAACAGGAGATGCAGTTCAATACGCACTCTAGATAATGTATACAAACTCCAACATCGCAGCCGTATACGAGGCCCTTCTACATGGTCTCCGGATGGCAGTCTCCATGGGCATCCAACGCCTAGAGGTGCACGGGGATTCGAACCTTGCGATATCCCAAATAAATGGAGATTTTGATGCCAAGGATCCGAAAATGGCAGCTTATCGCAACGCTGTCCTAAAAATGTCTGCTCGGTTCGAGGGGCTCGAATTTCACCATATAGCCCGGGAAAACAATCAGGCAGCAGACGTCTTGGCACGCATCAGCGCAAAGCGCGATGCAGTCCCCCCCAACATTTTCTTGGAAAGGCTACTCAAGCCATCCATACAATGGGAAGGGGAATCCGGAAATAACATCCCAGACCCAGCCGCACCGCTTGACACCGAACATTCTGACACAACGGGAGGCTCTGCCAACGAAGTAACATCCTCAGCCCATGTAATAATGGCAGTCATTGCCCCATGGATAGAACCATTCCTAGCCTACTTAACTAGGCATGAACTTCCTGAGGACCAAAACGAGGCACGCTGCATAGTGCAGCGATCTAAAGCCTATAAAGTCCATGAAGGAGAGCTTTATAGGAAAAGCACCACCGGAGTCCTTCAAAGGTGTATCTTCGAGGAGGAAGGGCGGAACCTTCTGGCTGAAATTCATGCCGGACTCGGCGGGCACCACGCCGCAGCCCGGGCCCTTGTCAGCAAGGCCTTCCGTACTGGATTTTATTGGCCGACGGCCCGAGCAGATGCTCAGGACTTAGTCCAACGATGCTTCGGTTGCCAATTATTTGCTAACCAAAGCCATATGCCACCCACCGCCCTCCAAACTATACCCATCACCTGGCCCTTCGTGATCTGGGGGCTTGACATGGTTGGACCCCTTAAAGGAGGAACCCACAAGCAAAAATACCTACTGGTCATGGTTGACAAATTCACCAAATGGATAGAGGCCAAGCCTGTTAAGACGGCCGAATACGGACCCGTGATAGACTTCTCATCAGGGGTCGTACACCATTACGGCGTCCCCCACAGCATCATCACTGATAACGGCACGAACTTTACGGCCGACGAGGTAAAACTCTGGTGCAAAAATATGGGCATCAAGCTCGACTACGCTTCAGTTTATCACCCACAAACTAACGGTCAAGTCGAGCGAGCAAATGGTCTAATCATGAGCGGCATCAAACCTAGACTAGTGTGGTCCCTCAAGGAATCTAACACGCACTGGGTAGAGGAGCTCGACTCCGTACTTTGGGGGTTGCGGACCACGCCGAATCGCACTACCGGATTCAGACCATTCTTTATGGTATACGGCGCAGAGGCAGTTCTTCCCTGCGACATAATTCATGACTCACCTTGCGTGTGCATGTATGAAGAAAGAGAAGCCGAACTCGATCGGCAGGACAATTTGGATGCCTTGGAGGAGGAGCGCGACATGGCAAAAGCCTGTTCCACATTCTATCAACAGGAGGCTCGATGATATCAAAGGAGAGAAGTACAAGCCAAAACTTACAATGTTGGCGAATTAGTTCTACGCCTGCCGGACAAGAAAAAGGACAAACTCAAGCCCAAATGGGAAGGTCCCTTCATAATCGACCAAGTCCTGACTGGTGGAGCGTACTATCTGCGAAATGCATCGGATAACAGACTCGAGCCGAACCCATGGAACGCAGCCCGTCTACGAAGATTCTACGCCTAGCGCCGGACTCTGTGTTCGTCTCCTTCCTCTATCCATTTTTTACACATTAGCTGTCTTATATTTCTCTCCTTCTCCCTCCTTTTCTCTTACAGCCTTTAAGGGCTGGTTCGCGCCTTGTTCGCACACAATTGACGCGCTATCCGCGCTCATTATACCTGGGGGCTTCTTTAACAGAAGCTTGTTTATACGGGCCTCACGCCCAACACATGTGTCACACCTCCGCATGTACCATTTATTCCCCATTATATGCATCGATATGACTTAAGTTTTGGCCAAGCTGGGTTGCCTGGCTCCTGTGCTTACCCCTACGTTCCCGATTGTTCGGCTAGGAGGTAAAGGGAGCACCTCTGCGATTGTTACTGTCGTGTCAGCTGGATGTGTACCTCAGACTGGGTGAAGCCAAAAGCTAGCGTTCTTAAGGGAATATTCAGTCGATGAACTAAAAGATGATTTCTTACTCGTTTATTTATCTGCCCCCAGATGTTTTTCTGCGGTTTTCGCAGTTCGTACATGCACTTTAGGGCATGCTTCCCAGGGAAAGGAACCCCTAACGGAACTATTCTCCCTGGAAGATGTTTCTTACTAACCATGTAATATAACATAACTAGTTGGGCACTTGTCTGTTCAAGCACTAATGACCCCTACGCCTGATCTCCACGCATGCCTCAGTTCTTACATAACCGAGAGGGTATTCGGACAAACTCCGGACTATCGGGTCCCGAGGTTGAAGCGAAAAGGTCCGCCATGACAAACGATCTACAATCCGGCTAGAAGGCATTTTACATGTCATTTTAAATTACATAGTCAATTTGACTGGGTATATTCCTCTTCAATACCATCCAACAGGCTGTCTAGTTTACAGTCCTGTTGGGAATATTTGGCGGCCAACTCTACCTGGTCGTACACTAAACTGACAGGGATCTCCTTCCCATCGGCCCCACAGGTCCGAGCTCGGCCATGTGGTTTGGATCAGCCTTCGTATACCGCGTCTTCACCATGGCCCAGGACTCCCTGGCGCCTTGACGGCAGGCCGATATCTTCCATAATCGGAAGTGCCGCCGTGCTCCCTTCAGTTTCTCTGCAAGCTCTCGAAGGCTTTCGGGCATGGAGATGGATGTCCACAAAGCCTGGGCGACGCCTTGCATCACCTGCCGAACTCGTTCGTGCAGTTGTGAGAGCTCGGGAAGAAGGTCACCCGTAGAACCGGGCATTTCCTCAGCAGGTCGACCTGTCAGCAGACCTACAGACATAACTCTGTCAATCGACTTCCTCGCCGAACTTTTTTTTCGTAGTTTGTTCAAGCACTTACTAAAAATGCCGCGTCGAAGTCGTCGATTCTCCTTCACAGAGTCCGACAGCTGAGCACGAACATCTTTTAGTTCCTCGCCCAGCTAGGTGTTGGCATCTTGGAGCTTATTCTTCTCTTGCCTCACCCTCGTAAGCACGCTCTCGCTGGCCTTTAACCGGCGCCAGAGTTGTTGCTTGTCCGGATCTACTCCGGCGCCATCTGCAATGTTATTGTCAGATTTGCAAGCATGCCGCACTTTTCAACATACTTATCTTTCGAAAGCATATATTACCAGAGGGGGTCTCCTTGGCCTCCCCTGTTGCGGCTTGTGCGGCCTCAAGTTGGGCCTTGCACTCTTCCAGCTCCTGGTACAGTTGGGTATTCTTTTCTGTAAGATCCTGCATAACAAATGATCCTTAAATCAGTTGTTCTAACTGTTTCAAGTCTCGGGGGCTACTGGCATATATAACCATCAAATTTTCTCACCCGTATGTCTTTTACATACTGCTCTGTGGATCTGGCTAGACCATTTTGAGCGGCACGGAGGTACGCATCTCCCGTATTAAAGGCATCCGATGCCTCTTGGGAGAAACAAGAGTCACGCAGAATTGTCCGATGACGCCTGTGGTTCATGGCACTCTCCACCTCGGAATTGGTGGCAGACAGCCCGTCCGCATCCTCTGTCGGAGGAGCGTCCGGTGCGCGCCTCATGTTCGCCTCCGCTTCTGGACCCGGCCTTGGAGCCTAGCCGATAGAGGCGCAATTAGCAACCTCTCCGGATATAGTCCGACGAGCGCTCTTCTTCCTGGAAAAAGCATGAGCGTTAGTATGCCTTGAGGGAATACAACCTGGGAATAAAATGGCACGCCATACCGTTGTGCCGGCGTCTCAATCCAGACCGCACTTCTTTTCAGCCTGCTAGGCCTTGATGCCCCTTGTTGGCTAGCCGTCGCAGGCTCGGCCCTCCGCCTCAAGGACTTCCCCTGCAAAAACGCCATTGATATACGGTGATCAAAAATAAGCACGGGTGGATCATCTTAAAGGTACTGGGACTTCGGTCTCGGTTACTTGGGAGGCTGGAAGTAGTCCGGGATAATCAGCCGTAATGGCCACTAAGGTGTTGTCCTTGCTCAATTGATGAAACACCCCATCGATCAGCTCCACACATAAGTCCGGGTCCTCTTGGGAGTCCGGGTCGAGGTACCGTTCCGGGTCCTCGGGTTGTGGAGGAGGGCTGTTTATCTCCTTTACGGTCTGGCGTAGCTCCTGCGTTGAAATTGCTAGACTAAGTACTTAATTATGGGAATATGAAACAGATGGGCAAGTGAAAGTGTTCGCTTACCCAGCTTGGAGGATTGTACATAGAAAATCCGCCCCATGGGTTGACACGGAGGAATTCCTCCTCTTCTCCCTTGTACAAAGCGGATAAGATCTTTATTAGAGCGGCGGCCGATTCCGGCCCCTTACGGCCACACCGGGTGGTGTCGTCCTCCCCGTTGAAATCCAACATGGGGTGGCCTTTGTACTGAAGCGGCTACATCCCCCGCATAATGCATGTGGCCATGACCTCGATCATGGTCAGTCCGGAATGAGCTAACAACCTTATCCGGTTCATCAGGTAAAGGACGTCCTTGTCATTTTCCTTTTGAGGGCTCCGTGGACGCCAGCTTAGGCGCTTCTTCAGAGGAGCATTGTCGAACTCAGGGATGCCGATCCGAACAGGGTCCGGCAGGGGGACGTCTTCTATATAAAACCATTCCGAAGGCCAGTCTTCGGACGCCTTCTTTGGGGTTCCGGATAGATATCCGGTCCCGACGATGCGCCATAGTTCGGCTCCGCCCACTTGATATATCGACCCCTCCTGAGAACGGGGCACGAGGCAGAACAACTTCTTCCACAACGCGAAATGGGCCTCGATGCCCAAAAACAGCTCGCAAAGGGCTACGAAGCCCGCAATATGAAATATGGAGGCAGACGTAAGGTGGTGCAACTGGAGGCCATAGAACTCTAGGAGCCCCCGGAGAAACGGATGAATTGGAAATCCGAGCCCTCTTATCAGATAAGGGACGAGGCATACCCGCTCTCCTTTGGAGGGATTGGGGACGCTCTCCGCTTGCTCTCCGCCGTTATAGGTGGCAAGCCCGGCTCGAACCGGGAACATGTAAGCTGGGGGGAGAAGCCCCTTGGCTTGGAGTGCCACTAGCTCGTTGTGCGGGACGGAACACCTCTCCCAATCTCCAGACTGAGGGCTTGGGGGCGAGAGGAGGAGCTGCGTCGACCGGCCATGATGGAATGGATCTCTGTCGAATGTGCTCCGATGAATGCTCGCGGGGGGATGATGGTGTGATTCGGATCTAAATCCCCGTCTCTTTTATAGGCGGCCCATTTGCGCAGCTAGGGGGGTAAATGAAAAAACACCCTGTCTTTTCGCATTCTTTTGACACGTGCAAGATGGCCATTATTGGGCGCAGAAGCCAAGGAGCGCAACATTCACCAGAAACCGGACACTATTCAACAGGTATATGGGATTTGGAGAAGAACCCGCCTTGCAATGCCGAAGACAAATTTGCGCGCCGGACTCATCGTCATTGAAGCCTGGTTCGGGGGATACTGAGGGAGTCCCGGATTAGGGGGTGTCCGGATAGCCGGACTATATACTTTGGCCGGACTCCTGGACTATGAAGATAGAAGATTGAAGACTTCGTCCCGTGTCCGGATGGGACTTTCCTTGGCGTGGAAGGCAAGCTTGGCGATACGGATATGTAGATCTCCTCCCATTGTAACCGACTCTGTGTAACCCTAGCCCTCTCCGGTGTCTATATAAACTGGAGGGTTTTAGTCCGTAGGACGAACAACAATCATACCATAGGCTAGCTTCTAGGGTTTAGCCTCTCTGATCTCATGGTAGATCTACTCTTGTACTACCCATATCATGAATATTAATCAAGCAGGAGTATGGTTTTACCTCCATCGAGAGGGCCTGAACCTGGGTAAAAACATCGTGTCCCTTGTCTCCTGTTACCATCCGCCTAGACGCACAGTTCGGGACCCCCTACCCGAGATCCGCCGGTTTTGACACCGACATTGGTGCTTTCATTGAGAGTTCCGCTGTGCCGTCGCTATCAGGAAGGATGTCGCATCCCGTCTTTAAAGACGGCGCTGTTGCTAAAGGAGCTTTGGCTATCGGCCAAACTCTCCGGCTAGGCGGTTTTCTTATGACCGCCAGTTCGGCCGCCGCGCAGATGATGACTTCTCGGGTCATCGAAAGCAATCTCCATGTCAACTCGGAACTCGCCGAGCAGTTAGATCCAATGGAGCTCTCTTCCTTAAATGGGCTCTTGGATTGCATCGCCGCCCTGGGAGTCGCTATAGACTACGATCAGATTGGGCTTAAACCCGGTCCGAGAGAGATTGACTCTCCCCAGATCACCCACCACGACGTAGTGGTGGAGGAACAATGCGGCAAATCTTCACCCATCTTAAGGACCAGATATGTCCGGATTCCCGATCCCTCCAAGCCGGATACCCGCGGAGGTGAGGACGTCACTCAAGCCCTGAACCTAAAGTCAGGCAGTGGGCCAGATTCATTGGACAACATCCAAGAACCCAAGCTTCCGAGTTCGGAAACTCCTTGGCCCCTGAGCCTCAGATCGGGCGAGGTTCCGGATTTAACTCCTCCCGCCCACCCAAATATAAGGGATCTATCCCAAATTCAGCAAGAGCCCATAGAAACAGTACACCATTACTGGGCCAGATTCCTCCTGGTTATGAACAGGATAGAGGACTGCCGCGAGGAGGATGCAATTTCATTCTTCTGCAATAATTGCACAGACATCGGAATCCTCAATGCCATAAGTCACTGTGAAATTACACGCCTTGCTGACTCAACATCCATAGTACGAAAATACTGTGCGATGGAAAGCGTCCGAAAAACCGAAATAAAATTCTGGGACGATCCGGCCCTGAATACAACCCCAGTCCAAAATAAAAGGGCGCATTATCGCCAGGCACCTGGGCTAAACACCAAAAAGCAAAAACCCTCTATAGGGTATGGAACCGTACTGGAGGGATGACTTAATGGACCCTGTAAAATTCATAGTACAGAGGGCGCCACACAAACTCATAGCCTTAGAGCATGTTGGATACTCCGGCAGGTGGCCAGAAGTGGCGAGGAGCTTCTAACTCCAGAATCCGCAGAGCACCAGCCCAGGAATACCAGTACGGTATCAACAGTCTTCGAGACTTTCGCATCAAACAATATGCGGAAACGAACACTCCGCAGCCTTACCGAAGTCTACCAGGTAGCAAAAATAAACCCATGGAGTGACACGGCTATTACCTTTAATGCCAGTGATGAACCTAAATTCCGAACAGCCCGCGCACCAGCCGCAATCGTCCTCAGTCCAATAGTGGACGGTTTTTGACTTACCAAGGTACTCATGGACGGTGGTAGCGGATTGAACCTCATTTATGAGGAAACCCTTTGAAAAATGGAAATAGACTGGAGCCGCATTGAGCGAAGCAACACAACCTTTAGAGGAATAATCCCCAGTCGGGAAGCGTGCTGTACAGGAAAAATCACACTGGATGTGGTGTTCGACACGCCGGATAATTACAGGTCCGAGGAGGTCACGTTTCAAGTGGCCCCGTTCAGCAGCGGATACCACGCTCTGTTAGGACGAGAGGCATTCACAATTTTTCAAGCTATACCCCATTACGGGTACATGAAGCTCAAAATGCCCGGACCCAACGGAATCATCACTCTTGGTAGTTACCCGGACATAGCACTCCAAGCCGAAAACAAGACAGACGCACTGGCCCTTGAGGCACTATCCGAAGGCCTAGCGGCCGAAGAACTGACTGCGCTTCGCTCCACGGTGAACAGGGACGACATGATACTCGATAAAAGATCCAAGTCCACCTCTTTTAAACCGGCGGATGAAATAGTCAAATTCCAAGTCCATCCAACGGACCCTACAAACACGGCCTCCATCGGGGCACAATTAAACCCTGATGTAGACGCCGCACTACGAGAATTCCTACGCGAAAACTGGGACATTTTCGCCTGGCACTCTTCAGACATGCCAGGAATCCCACGCAGGCTAGCCGAGCACAGCCTAAACATCCTAAAAGGATTCAAGCCTGTCAAGCAGGCTCTTCGACGTTTCTCCGTACCTAAGAGACAAGCCATGGGAGAGGAGCTAGCTAAACTGCAGGAGGCCGGATTCATTAGAGATATAAAACATCTGGACTGGCTAGCAAACCTGGTGATGGTACCAAAGAAGGACAAATCCTGGTGCCTGTGCGTCAATTTCAAGGACCTCAACAAGGCTTGCCCAAAGGATCCCTTCCCCCTCCCACGCATCGATCAAATCATTGACGCTACCGCAGGACACGATTCATTGTGTTTCCTTGACGCATACTCCGGCTACCATCAAATTAAGATGGCAGAGCCAGACCAAGCCGCAACGGCATTCATCACCCCATATGGCCCATTCTGCTTCAACACAATGCCCTTCGGGCTCAAAAACGCCGGCGCAACGTATCAGCGCATGATTCAGACATGTCTGGCAAACCAGATCGGGAAAACAGTGGAAGCCTACGTAGATGACGTGGTCGTCAAAACCAAGCATGTCGAAACTCTAGTAGATGACTTGAGGCTCACATTCGATAACTTCCGAGCATATGACATCAAGCTTAACCTAGAAAAATGCGTTTTCGGCGTACCAGTCGGAAAGGTCTTGGGCTTCATTGTATCCGGTAGAGGAATTGAAGCAAATCCAGCCAAGATCCGAGCTCTGTCACAATTGGATATTCCAAAGGACCTCAAACAAATACAAAAATTGATTGGATGCGTGGCGGCTCTAAGCCGCTTCATCTCCCGGTTGGGAGAAAAGGCATTACCCCTTTATCGCCTCCTCTGGCGCACCGAACACTTCGAGTGGACGGATGCTGCCACGACCGGACTCGAAGAAATAAAAGCCTGGCAACAAACCCGGTCCTGGCCGCGCGTAACACCGGCGAACCAATGCTATTGTACATTGCGGCAACTCATCAAGTTGTAAGCGCGGTGCTCGTCGTCGAACGAGAAATGGACGGACACAAATTCCCCCTTCAAAAACCAGTTTACTACATGTCCACTGTCCTCAGTCCATGCAAATCACGGTACCCGCATTATCAAAAGATAGCGTACGCGGTGTTTATGGCATCCCGGAAGCTGCGACACTAGTTTCAAGAGTGTTCGATAATAGTAGCCTCTGAAGTACCTCTTAAGGATATTATAAACAACCGCGACAAGTCGGGCCGGATTGCTAAATGTGCCATGGAGCTCCTCCCGTTCGACATAACCTATAAGCCATGGCGAGCTATCAAGTCGCAAGTTTTGGCCGACTTTTTCGCCGAATGGACTGAAGCCGAACTCCCTAAAGAGTACGGCACATATTCCAACTGGATCATGCACTTCGACGACTCCAAAATGTTAGCGGGTCTGGGGGCTGGCGTCGTTCTGACGTCCCCAATAGGAGATACAGTTCAATACGTACTCCAGACAATGTATACGGACTCCAACATCGCAGCCAAATACGAGGCCCTTCTACATGGTCTCCGGATGGCAGTCTCCATGGGCATCCAACGCCTAGAGGTGCGCGGGGATTCGAACCTTGCGATATCCCAAATAAATGGAGACTTTGATGCCAAGGATCCGAAAATGGTAGCTTATCGCAACACCGTCCTAAAAATGTCTGCTCGGTTCGAGGGGCTCGAATTTCACCATATAGCCCGGGAAAACAATCAGGCAGCAGACGTCTTGGCACCCGTCGGCGCAAAGCGCGATGCAGTCCCCCCCAACATTTTCTTGGAAATGCTACTCAAGCCATCCGTACAATGGGAAGGGGAATCCGGAAATAACAAAGCCGCACCGCCTGACACCGAACATTCTGACACAACGGGAGGCTCTGCCAACGAAGTAACATCCTCAGCCCACGTAATAAAGGCAGTCATTGCCCCGTGGATTGAACCATTCCTAGCCTACTTAACTAGGCAGGAACTTCCCGAGGACCAAAACGAGGCACGCTGCATAGTGCAGCGATCTAAAGCCTATAAAGTCCATGAAGGAGAGCTTTATAAGAAAAGCACCACCGGAGTCCTTCAAAGGTGTATCTCCGAGGAGGAAGGGCGGAACCTTCTGGCTAAAATTCATGCCGGACTCAGCGGGCACCACGCCGCAGCCCGGGCCCTTGTCAGCAAGGCCTTCCGTACTAGATTTTATTGACCGACGGCCCGAGCAGATGCTCAGGACTTAGTCCAACGATGCGTTGGTTGCCAATTATTTGCTAACCAAAGCCATATGCCACCCAAGCCCTCCAAACTATACCCATCACCTGGCCCTTCGTGATCTGGGGGCTTGACATGGTTGGACCCCTTAAAGGAGGAACCCACAAGCAAAAATACCTACTGGTCATGGTTGACAAATTCACCCAATGGATAGAGGCCAAGCCTGTTAAGACGGCCGAATCCGGACCCGTGATAGACTTCATATCATGGGTCGTACACCATTACGGCGTCCCACACATCATCATCACTGATAACGGCACGAACTTTATGGCCGACGAGGTAAAAATCTGGTGCAAAAACATGGGCATCAAGCTCGACTACGCTTTAGTCTATCACCCACAAACTAACGGTCAAGTCAAGCGAGCAAATGGTCTAATCATGAGCGGCATCAAACCCAGACTAGTGTGGTCCCTCAAGGAATCTAACACGCACTGGGTAGAGGAGCTCGACTCCGTACTCTGGGGGTTGCGGACCACGCCGAATCGCACTACCGGATTCACACCATTCTGTATGGTATACGGCGCAGAGGCAGTTCTGCCCAGCGACATAATTCATGACTCACCTCGCGTGCGCATGTACTAAGAAAGAGAAGCCGAACTCGATCGGCAGGACAGTTTGGACGCCTTGGAGGAGGAGCGCGACATGGCAAAAGCATGTTCCGCATTCTATCAACAGTAGGCTCGAAGATATCAAAGCAGAGAAGTATGGGCCAAAACTTACAATGTTCGCAAATTAGTTCTACGCCTTCCGGACAAGAAAAAATACAAACTCAAGCCCAAATGGGAAGGTCCCTTCATAATCAACCAAGTCCTGACTGGTGGAGCGTACTATCTGCGAAATGCATCGGATAACAGACTCGAGCCGAACCCATGGAACGCAGCCCGTCTACAAAGATTCTACGCCTAGCGCCGGACTCTGTGTTCGTCTCCTTCCTCTATCCATTTTTTACACATTAGTTGTCTTATATTTCTCTCCTTCTCCCTCCTTTTCTCTTACAGCCTTTAAGGGCTGGTTCGCGCCTTGTTCGCACACAATTGACGCGCTATCCGCGCTCATTATACCTGGGGGCTTCTTTAACAGAAGCTTGTTTATACGGGCCTCACGCCCAACACATATGTCACACTTCCGCATGTACCTTTTATTCACCATTATATGCATCGATATGACTTAAGTTTTGGCCAAGCTGGGTTGCCTGGCTCCTGTGCTTACCCCTACGTTCCCGATTGTTCGGCTAGGAGGTAAAGGGAGCACCTCTGCGATTGTTACTACCGGGTCAACCGGATGTGTACCTCAGACTGGGTGAAGCCGAAAGCTAGCGTTCTTAAGGGAATATTCGGTCGGTGAACTAAAAGATGATTTCTTACTCGTTTATTTATCTGCCCCCAGATGTTTTTCTGCGGTTTTCGCAGTCCGGACATGCACTTTAGGGCATGCTTCCCAGGGAAAGGAACCCCTAACGGAACTATTCTCCCTGGAAGATGTTTCTTACTAACCATGTAATATAACATAACTAGTTGGGCACTTGTCTGTTCAAGCACTAAAGACCCCTATGTCTGGTCTCCACGCATGCCCCGGTTCTTACATAACCGAGAGGGTATTCGGACACACTCCGGACTATCGGGTCCTGAGGTTAAAGCGAAAAGGTCCGCCATGACAAATGATCTACAATCCGGCTAGAAGGCATTTTACATGTCATTTTAAATTACATAGTCAATTTGACTGGGTATATTTCTCTTCAATACCATCCAACAGGCTGTCTAGTTTACAGTCCTGTTGGGAATATTTGGCGGCCAACTCTACCTGGCCATACACTAAACTGACAGGGATCTCCTTCCCACCAGGCCCCACGGGTCTGACCTCGGCCTCCCTGGCACCTTGACGGCAGGCCGATATCTTCCATAATTGGAAGCGCCGCCGTGCTCCCTTCAGCTTCTCTGCAAGCCCTCGAAGGCTTTCGGGCATGGAGATGGATGGCCACAAAGCCTGGGCGACGCCTTGCATCACCTGCCGAACTCGTTCATGCAGTTGTGAGAGCTCGGGAAGAAGGTCACCCGTAGAACCGGGCATTTCCTCAGCAGGTCGACCTGTCAGCAGACCTACAGACATAACTCTGTCAATCGACTTCCTCACCGATTTTTTTTTTCATAGTTCGTTCAAGCACTTACTAAAAATGCCGCGTCGAAGTTGCCGATTCTCCTTCACAGAAGTCCGACAGCTGAGCACGAACATCTTTTAGTTCCTCGCCCAGCTGGGTGTTGGCATCTTGGAGCTTATTCTTCTCTTGCCTCACCCTCGTAAGCACGCTCTCGCCGGTCTTTAACCGGTGCAAGAGTTGTTTCTTGTTCGGATCTACTCCGGCACCATCTGTAATGTTATTGTCAGATTTGCAAGCATGCCGCACTTTTCAACATACTTATCTTTCGAAAGCATATATTACCAGAGGGGGTCTCCCTGGCCTCCCCTGTTGCGGCTAGTGTGGCCTCAAGTTGGGCCTTGCACTCTTCCAGCTCCTGGGACAGTTGGGTATTCTTTTCTGTAAGATACTGCATAACAAATGATCCTTAATTCAGTTGTTCTAACTGTTTCAAGTCTCGGGGGCTACTGGCATATATAACCATCAAATTTTCTCACCCGTATGTCTTTTACATACTGCTCTGTGGCTCTGGCTAGACCATTTTGAGCGGCATGGAGGTACGCATCTCCCGTATTAAAGACATCCAATGCCTCTTGGGAGAAACAAGCGTCACGCAGAATTGTCCGACGACGCCTGTGGTTCATGACACTCTCCACCTCAGTATTGGTGGCAGACAGCCCGTCTGCATCCTCTGTCGGAGGAGCGTCCGGTGCGCGCCTCGTGTTCGCCTCCGCTTCCGGACCCGGCCTTGGAGCCTGGCCGATAGAGGCGTGATATAGTCCGATGAGCGCTCTTCTTCCTGGAAAAAGCACGAGCATTAGTATGCCTTGAGGGAATACAATCTGGGAATAAAATGGCACGCCATACTATTGCGCCGGCGTCCCAATCCAGACCACACTTCTTTTCAGCCTGCTAGGCCTTGATGCCCCTTGTTGGCTAGCCGTCGCAGGCTTGGCCCTCCGCCTCAAGGACTTCCCCTGCAAAAATGCCATTGATATACGATGATCAAAAATAAGCACGGGTGGATCATCTTAAAGGTACTGGGACTTCGGTCTCGGTTACTTGGGAGGCTGGAAGTAGACCGGGATAATCAGCCGTAATGGCCACTAAGGTGTTGTCCTTGCTCAATTGATGAAACACCCCATCGATCAGCTCCACACATAAGTCCGGGTCCTCTTGGGATTCCGGGTCGAGGGACCGTTCCGGGTCCTCGGGTTGTGGAGGAGGGCTGTTTATCTCCTTTATGGTCTGGCGTAGCTCCTGTGTTGAAATTCCTTGACTAAGTACTTAACTATGGGAATATGAAACGGATGGGCAAGTGAAAGTGTTCGCTTACCCAGCTTGGAGGATTGTACATAGAAAATCCGCCCCGTGGGTTGACACGGAGGAATTCCTCCTCTTCTCCCTTGTACAAAGCGGATAAGATCTTTATTAGAGCGGCGGCCGATTCCGGCCCCTTACAGCCGCACCGGATGGCGTCGTCCTCCCCGTTGAAATCCCACATGGGGTGGCCTTTGTACTGAAGCGGCTGCACCCCCCGCATAATGCATGTGGCCATGACCTCGATCATGGTCGGTCCGGAATGAGCTAACAACCTTATCCGGTTCATCAGGTAAAGGACGTCCTTGTCATTTTCCTTCTGAGGGCTCCATGGACGCCAGCTTAGGCACTTCTTCAGAGGAGCATCGTCGAACTCAGGGAGGCCGATCCGAATAGGGTCCGGCAGGGGGACGTCTTCTATATAAAACCATTCCGAAGGCCAGTCTTCGGACGCCTTCTTTGGGGTTCCGGATAGATATCCAGTCCCGGCGATGCGCCATAGTTCGGCTCCGCCCACTTGATATATCGACCCCTCCTGAGAATGGGGCACGAGGTAGAACAACTTCTTCCACAACGCGAAATGGGCCTCGATGCCCAAAAACAGCTTGCAAAGGGCTACGAAGCCCGCAATATGCAATATGGAGGCAGGTGTAAGGTGGTGCAACTGGAGGCCATAGAACTCCAGGAGCCCCGGAGAAACGGATGAATTGGAAATCCGAGCCCTCTTATCAGATAAGGGACGAGGCATACCCGCTCTCCTTTTGAGGGATTGGGGACGCTCTCCCCTTGCTCTCCGCCGTTATAGGTGGCAAGCCCGGCTCGAACCGGGACCATGTAAGCTGGGGGGAGAAGCCCCTTGGCTTGGAGTGCCACTAGCTCGTTGTACGGGACGGAACACCTCTCCCAATCTCCAGACTGAGGGCTGGGGGGCGAGAGGAGGAGCTACATCGACCGGCCATGATGGAATGGATCTCTATCGAATGTGCTCCGATGAATGCTCGCGGGGGGAAGATGGTGTGATTCGGATCTAAATCCCCGTCTCTTTTATAGGCGGCCCATTTGCGCAGCTAGGGGGTAAATGAAAAAACAACCTGTCTTTTCGCATTCGTTTGACACGTGGAAGATGGCCATTATTGGGCGCAGAAGCCAAGGAGCGCAACATTCACCAGAAGCCGGACACTATTCAACAGGTATATGGGATTTGGAGAAGAACCCGCCTTGCAATGCCGAAGACAAATTTGCGCGCCGGACTCATCGTCATTGAAGCCTGGTTCGGGGGCTACTGAGGGAGTCCCGGATTAGGGGGTGTCCGGATAGCCGGACTATATACTTTGGCTGGACTCCTGGACTATGAAGATACAAGATTGAAGACTTCGTCCCGTGTCCGGATGGGACTTTCCTTGGCGTGGAAGGCAAGCTTGGCGATACGGATATGTAGATCTCCTCCCATTGTAACCGACTCTGTGTAACCCTAGCCCTCTCCGATGTCTATATAAACCGGAGGGTTTTAGTCCGTAGGACGAACAACAATCATACCATAGGCTAGCTTCTAGGGTTTAGCCCCTCTCATCTCGTGGTAGATCTACTCTTGTACTACCCATATCATCAATATTAATCAAGCAGGAGTAGGGTTTTACGTCCATCGAGAGGGCCGGAACCTGGGTAAAAACATCGTGTCCCTTGTCTCTTGTTACCATCGGCCTAGACGCACAGTTCGGGACCCCCTACCCGAGATCCGCCGGTTTTGACACCGACACTCGGGTTTGGGTTCAACCTTGGGTTTCTTCACTAGAGCAGCAACTGATTTGCCGTTTGATGAAGTATCCCTTCTTGCCCTTGCCCTTCTTGAAACTAGTGGTTTTACTAACCATCAACAGTTGATGTTCCTACTTGATTTCTACTTTCGTGGTGTCAAACATTGCGAATTGCTCAAGGATCATCATGTCTATCCCTGATGTGTTATAGTTCATCATGAAGCTCTAGTAGCTTGGTGGAAGTAACTATGGAGAACCATCACTATTTCATCTGGAAGACTAACTCCCACTCGATTTAAGCGATTGTAGTACTCAGACAATCTGAGCACATGCTCAACGATTGAGCTTTTCTCCCTTAGTTTGCAGGCTTAAGAAACTTGTCAGAGGTCTCATACCTCTTGACATGGGCACTAGCCTGAAATCCCAATTTCAGTCCTTGGAACATCTCATATGTTCTGCGACATTTCAAAAACGTCTTTGGCGCCTCTATTCTAAACTGTTAGCATTACACACTGAACTATCAGGTAGTCATCAAAACGTGTATGTCATATGTTCGCAACATCCACAGAGGACGCTCGAGGTTCAGCACACCGAGAGGTGCATTAAGGACATAATCCTTCTGTGCAACAATGAGGACAATCCTCAGTTTACAGACCCAGTCCACATAATTGCTACTCTCAACTCCCAACTAAATTTTCTCTAGGAACATATCTAAACCAGTAGAACCAAAACGTAAGTTATGACATAATTTGCAAAGACCTTTTGACTATGTTCAAGATAATTAAGTTCATCTAATCAAACTATTTAATGAACTCCCACTCAGATAGACATCCCTCTAGTCATCTAAGTGATACATGATCCGAGTCAACTAGGCCGTGCCCGATCATCACATGAGACAGACTAGTCATCATCAGTGACATCTTCATGTTGATCGTATCCACTATACGACTCATGTTCAACCTTTTGGTCTATTGTGTTCCGAGGCCATGTCTGTACATGCTAGGCTCGTCAAGTCAACCTAAGTGTTTTGCATGTGTAAATCTGGCTTACACCCGTTCTAGGCAAATGTTAGAATCTATCACACCCGATCATCACGTGATGCTTCGAAACAACGAACTTTCGCAACGGTGCACAGTTAGGGGGAACACTTTCTTGAAATTTTATGAGGGATCATCTTATTTATGCTACCGTCGTTCTAAGCAAATAAGATGTAAAACATGATAAACATCACAAGCAATCAAATAGTGACATGATATGGCCAATATCATTTTGCTCCTTTCGATCTCCATCTTCGGGGCGCCATGATCATCATCGTCACCGGCATGACACCATGATCTCCATCATCGTGTCTTCATGAAGTTGTCTCACCAACTGTTACTTCTACTACTACGGCTAACGATTAGCAATAAAGTAAAGTAATTACATGGCATTTTCATTGACACGCAGGTCATACAATAAATTAAGACAACTCCTATGGCTCCTGCCGGTTGTCATACTCATCGACATGCAAGTCGTGATTCCTATTAAAGAACATGATCAATCTCATACATCACATATATAATTCATCACATCCTTTTGGCCATATCACATCACACGGCATATGCTTCAAGAACAAGTTAGACGTCCTCTAATTGTTGTTGCAAGTTTTTTACGTGGCTGCTATATGTTTCTAGCAAGAACATTTCTTACCTACGCCAAAACCACAAAATGATATGCCAATTGCTATTTACCCTTCATAAGGACCCTTCTCATCGAATCCGATCCGACTAAAGTGGGAGAGACAGACACCCGCTAGCCACCTTATGCAACTAGTGCATGTCAGTCGGTGGAACCTGTCTCACATAAGCGTATGTGTAAGGTCGGTCCGGGACGCTTCATCCCACGATGCCGCTGATGTCTACTACACAACCTTCTTCTTGTATACGTTGTTGGGCCTGCAAGTGCACAAGTTTGTAGGACAGTAGCAAATTTCCCTCAATTGGATGACCTAAGGTTTATCAATCCGTAGGAGGCGTAGGATGAAGATGGTCTCTCTCAAACAACCTTGCAACCAAATAACAAAGAGTATCTTGTGTCCCCAACACACCCAATACAATGGTAAATTGTATAGGTGCACTAGTTCAGCGAAGAGATGGTGATACAAGTGCAATATGGATGGTAGATAAAGGTATTTGTAATCTGAAATTATAAAAACAGCAAGGTAACTAATGATAAAAGTGAGCGTAAACGGTATTGCAATGATAGGAAACAAGGCCTAGGGTTCATACTTTCAGTAGTGCAAGTTCTCTCAACAATAATAACATAGATAGATCATATAACAATCCCTCAACATGCAACAAAGAGTTACTCCAAAGACACTAATAGCGGAGAACAAACGAAGAGACTATGGTAGGGTACGAAACCACCTCAAAGTTATTCTTTTGGATCAATCTATTCAAGAGTTCGTACTAGAATAACACCTTAAGACACAAATCAACCAAAACCCTAATGTCACCTAGATACTCCATTGTCACCTCAAGTATTCGTGGGCATGATTATACGATAAGCATCACACAATCTCAGATTCATCTATTCAACCAACACAAAGTACTTCAAAGAGTGCCCCAAAGTTTCTACCGGAGAGTCAAGAACGTGTGCCAACCCCTATGCATAGGTTCATGGGCGGAACCCGCAAGTTGGTCACCAAAACATACATCAAGTGGCATATGATATCCCATTGTCACCACAGATAAGCACGACAAGACATACATCAAGTGTTCTCACAAAAGACTCAATCTGATAAGATAACTTCAAAGGGGAAACTCAATTCATCACAAGAGAGTAGAGGAGGATAAACATCATAAGATCCAACTATAATAGCAAAGCTCGGGATACATCAAGTGTTGGGGAATGTAGCAATTTCAAAAAAATTCCTCCGCACACGCAAGATCATGGTGATGATATAGCAACGAGAGGGGAGAGTGTTGTCTACGTACCCTCGTAGACCGAAGCGGAAGCGTTGACACAACGTAGAGGAAGTAGTCGTACGTCTTCCCGGTCCAACCGATCCAAGCACCGTTACTCCGGCACCTCCGAGTTCTTGACACACGTACAGCTCGATGACGCACCCCAGGCTTCGATCTAGCAAAGCCTTGGGGAGGAGTTCCGTCAGCACGACGGCGTGGTGATGATCTTGATGTTCAACTGTCGCAGGGCTTCGCCTAAGCACCGCTACAATATGACCGAGGTGTAATATCGTGGAGAGGGGCACCGCACACGGCTAAGGAACGATCACGAAGATCAATTTTGTGTGTCTATGGGGTGCCCCCCTCCTCCGTATATAAAGGGGGAGAGGAGGAGGGGGCTGGCCAAGAGGGGAGGCGCGCCCTAGGGGGGGCAAACCTACTCCAAGTAGGTTTGGCCCCCCTTTCCTGTTAGGAGTAGGAGAGGGAAGGAAGAGAGGGGAGGGAAGAAGGAAAGGGGGGGCGGCCCCCCTCCCAATTCGGATTGGGCTTGGGGGGGGCCCTCCTTTGCTCCTTCTCCCTCCTTTCTACTAAGGCCCAATAAGGCCCATATACTTACCGGGGGGTTCCGGTAACCTCCTGGAACTTCGGTATAGTCCCAATCTCATCCGGAACCTTTCCGGTGTCCAAATATATCCGTCCAATATATGAATCTTTATGTCTCGACCATTTTGAGACTCCTCATCATGTCCGTGATCACATCCGGACTCCGAACAACCTTCGGTACATCAAAATACATAAACTCATACTATAACTGTCATCGAAACCTTAAGCGTGCGGACCCTACGGTTCGAGAACAATGTAGACATGACCGAGACACGTCTCCGGTCAATAACCAATAGCGCGACCTGGATGCCCATATTGGTTCCTACATATTCTACGAAGATCTTTATCGATCAGACCGCATAACAACATACGTTGTTCCCTTTGTCATCGGTATGTTACTTGCCCGAGATTCGATCGTCGGTATCCAATACCTAGTTCAATCTTGTTACCGGCAAGTCTCTTTACTCGTTCCGTAATACATCATCTTGCAACTAACTCATTAGTTGCAATGCTTGCAAGGCTTAAGTGATGTGCATTACCGAGAGGGCCCAGAGATACCTCTCCGACATTCGAAGTGACAAATCCTAATCTCGAAATACGCCAACCCAACAAGTACCTTCGGTGACACCTGTAGAGCACCTTTATAATCACCCAGTTACGTTGTGACGTTTGGTAGCACACAAAGTGTTCCTCCGGTAAACGGGAGTTGCATAATCTCATAGTCATAGGAACATGTATAAGTCATGAAGAAAGCAATAGCAACATACTAAACGATCGGGTGCTAAGCTAACAGAATGGGTCATGTCAATCAGATCATTCAACTAATGATGTGACCTCGTTAATCAAATAACAACTCCTTGTTCATGGTTAGGAAACATAACCATCTTTGATTAACAAGCTAGTCAAGTAGAGGCATACTAGTGACACTCTGTTTGT
Source organism: Triticum dicoccoides (assembly GCF_002162155.2). NCBI lineage: Eukaryota > Viridiplantae > Streptophyta > Magnoliopsida > Poales > Poaceae > Triticum > Triticum dicoccoides. The sequence goes on along the minus strand of NC_041383.1, from coordinate 661,048,318 downwards.
CTATATATTCACACATGTATTATGTTTCCGGTTAATACAATTCTAGCATGAATAATAAACATTTATCATGATATAAGGAAATAAGTAATAACTTTATTATTGCCTCTAGGGCATATTTCCTTCAGTCTCCCACTTGCACTAGAGTCAATAATCTAGATTACACAGTAATGATTCTAACACCCATGGAGTCTTGGTGTTGATCATGTTTTGCTCGTGGAAGAGGCTTAGTCAATGGGTCTGCAACATTCAGATCCGTATGTATCTTGCAAATCTCTATGTCTCCCACCTGGACTAGATCCCGGATGGAATTCAAGCGTCTCTTGATGTGCTTGGTTCTCTTGTGAAATCTGGATTCCTTCGCTAAGGCAATCGCTCCAGTATTGTCACAAAAGATTTTCATTGGACCCGATGCACTAGGTATGACACATAAATCGGATATGAACTCCTTCATCCAGACTCCTTCATTGGCTGCTTCTGAAGCAGCTATGTATTCCGCTTCACATGTAGATCCCGCCACGACGCTTTGCTTTGAACTGCACCAACTGACAGCTCCACCGTTTAATGTAAACACATATCCGGTTTGCGATTTAGAATCATCCGGATCAGTGTCAAAGCTTGCATCAACGTAACCATTTACGATGAGCTCTCTGTCACCTCCATATACGAGAAACATATCCTTAGTCCTTTTCAGGTACTTCAGGATGTTCTTGACCGCTGTCCAGTGATCCACTCCTGGATTACTTTGGTACCTCCCTGCTAAACTTATAGCAAGGCACACATCAGGTCTGGTACACAACATTGCATACATGATAGAACCTATGGATGAGGCATAGGGAATGACTTACATTTTCTCTCTATCTTCTGAAGTGGTCGGGCATTGAGTCTCACTGAACTTCACACCTTGTAACACAGGCAAGAATCCTTTCTTTGACTGATCCATTTTGAACTTCTTCAAAACTTTGTCAAGGTATGTGCTTTGTGAAAGTCCAATTAAGCGTTTTGATCTATCTCTATAGATCTTAATGCCCAATATGTAAGCAGCTTCACCGAGGTCTTTCATTGAAAAACTTTTATTCAAGTATCCCTTTATGCTATCCAGAAATTCTATATCATTTCCAATCAACAATATGTCATCCACATATAATATTAGAAATGCTACAGAGCTCCCACTCACTTTCTTGTAAATACAGGCTTCTCCAAAAGTCTGTATAAACCCAAATGCTTTGATCACACTATCAAAGCGTTTAGTCCAACTCCGAGAGGCTTGCACCAGTCCATAAATGGATCGCTGGAGCTTGCACACTTTGTTAGCTCCCTTTGGATCGATAAAACCTTCTGGTTGCATCATATACAACTCTTCCTCCAGAAACCCATTCAGGAACGCAGTTTTTACATCCATTTGCCAAATTTCATAATCATAAAATGCGGCAATTGCTAACATGATTCGGACAGACTTAAGCATCGCTACGGGTGAGAAAGTCTCATCATAGTCAATCCCTTGAACTTGTCGAAAACCTTTTGTAACAAGTCGAGCTTTGTAGACAGTAACATTACCATCAGCGTCAGTCTTCTTCTTGAAGATCCATTTATTCTCAATTGCTTGCCGATCATCTGGCAAGTCAACCAAAGTCCATACTTTGTTCTCATACATGGATCCCATCTCAGATTTCATGGCTTCAAGCCATTTTGCGGAATCTGGGCTCACCATCGCTTCTTCATAGTTCGTAAGTTCATCATGATCTAGTAGCATGACTTCCAGAATAGGATTACCGTACCACTCTGGTGCAGATCTTATTCTGTTTGACTTACGAGGTTCTGTAGTAACTTGATCTGAAGTTCTATGATCATCATCATCAACTTCCTCACTAGTTGGTTTTGACGTCAAAGAAACCGGTTCCTGTGATGTACTAATTTCCAACAAAGGAGTAGGTACAGTTACCTCATCAAGTTCTACTTTCCTCCCACTCACTTCTTTCGAGAGAAACTCCTTCTCTAGAAAGGATCCATTCTTAGCAACGAATGTCTTGCCTTCGGATCTGTGATAGAAGGTGTACCCAACTGTCTCCTTTGGGTATCCTATGAAGACACATTTCTCCGATTTGGGTTCTAGCTTATCAGGTTGAAGTTTTTTCACATAAGCATCGCAGCCCCAAACTTTAAGAAACGACAACTTTGGTTTCTTGCCAAACCATAGTTCATAAGGTGTCGTCTCAACGTATTTTGATGGTGCCCTATTTAATGTGAATGTTGCCATCTCTAAAGCATAACCCCAAAACGATAGCGATAAATCAGTAAGAGACATCATAGATCGCACCATATCAAGTAAAGTACGATTACGATGTTCGGACACACCATTACGCTGTGGTGTTCCGGGTGGCGTGAGTTGCGAAACTATTCCGCATTGTTTCAAGTGTAGACCAAACTCGTAACTCAAATATTCTCCTCCACGATCAGATTGTAGAAACTTTATTTTCTTGTTACGATGATTTTCAACTTCACTCTGAAATTCTTTGAACTTTTCAAATGTTTCAGACTTATGCTTCATTAAGTAGATATACCCATATCTGCTTAAATCATCTGTGAAGGTGAGAAAATAACGATACCCGCCACGAGCTTCAACATTCATCGGACCACATACATCTGTATGTATGATTTCCAACAAATCTGTTGCTCTCTCCATAGTACCGGAGAATGGCATTTTGGTCATCTTGCCCATGAGGCACGGTTCGCAAGTACCAAGTGATTCATAATCAAGTGGTTCCAAAAGTCCATCAGTATGAAGTTTCTTCATGCACTTTACACCGATATGACCTAAACGGCAGTGCCACAAATAAGTTGCACTATCATTATCAACTCTGCATCTTTTGGCTTCAATACTATGAATATGTGTATCACTACTATCGAGATTCATCAAAAATAGACCACTCTTCAAGGGTGCATGACCATAAAAGATATTACTCATATAAATAGAACAACCATTATTCTCTGATTTAAATGAATAACTGTCTCGCATCAAACAAGATCCAGATATAATGTTCATGCTCAACGCTGGCACCAAATAACAATTATTTAGGTCCAATACTAATCCCGAAGGTAGATGTAGAGGTAGCGTGCCGACCGCGATCACATCAACTTTGGAACCATTTCCCACGTGCATCGTCACCTCGTCCTTTGCTAGTGTTCGCTTAATCTGTACTCCATGTTTCGAGTTGCAAATATTAGCAACAGAACCAGTATCAAATACCCAGGTGCTACTGCGAGCTCTAGTAAGGTACACATCAATAACATGTATATCACATATACCTTTGTTCACCTTGTCATCCTTCTTATCCGCCAAATACTTGGGGCAGTTCCGCTTCCAGTGTCCAGTCTGCTTGCAGTAGAAGCACTCAGTTTTAGGCTTAGGTCCAGATTTGGGTTTCTTCTCTTGAGCAGCAACTTGCTTGATGTTCTTCTTGAAGTTGCCCTTCTTCTTCCCTTTGTCCTTTTTCTTGAAACTAGTGGTCTTGTTGACCATCCACACTTGATGCTCCTTCTTGATTTCTACTTCCGCAGCCTTTAGCATTGCGAAGAGCTCGGGAATCGTTTTATCCATCCCTTGCATATTATAGTTCATCACGAAGCTCTTGTAGCTTGGTGGAAGTGATTGGAGAATTCTGTCAATGACGCTATCATCCGGAAGAGTAACTCCCAGTTGAATCAAGTGATTACAATACCCAGACATCTTGAGTATATGCTCACTGACAGAACTATTCTCCTCCATCTTGCAACTATAGAACTTATTGGAGACTTCATATCTCTCAATCCGGGCATTCTTCTGGAATATTAACTTCAACTCCTAGAACATCTCATATGCTCCATGACGTTCAAAACGTTGTTGAAGTCCCGGTTCTAAGCCGTAGCATGGCACATTGAACTATCGAGTAGTCATCAGCTTTGCTCTGCCAGACGTTCTTAACATCGTCAGTTGCATCAGCAGCAGGCCTGGCACCCAGCGGTGCTTCCAGGACGTAATTTTTCTATGCAGCAATGAGGATAATCCTCAAGTTACGGACCCAGTCCGCGTAGTTGCTACCATCATCTTTCAACTTTGCTTTCTCAAGGAACGCATTAAAATTCAACGGAACAACAGCACGGGCCATCTATCTACAAACAACATAGACAAGCAAGATACTATCAGGTACCAAGTTCATGATAAATTTAAGTTCAATTAATCATATTACTTAAGAACTCCCACTTAGACAGACATCTCTCTAGTCATCTAAGTGATCACGTGATCCAAATCAACTAAACCATAACCGATCATCACGTGAGATGGAGTAGTTTTCAATGGTGAACATCTTATGTTGGTCATATCTACTATATGATTCAGACTCGACCTTTCGGTCTTCGTGTTCCGAGGCCATATCTGCATATGCTAGGCTCGTCAAGTTTAACCTGAGTATTCTGCGTGTGCAAAACTGGCTTGCACCCGTTGTAGATGGACGTAGAGCTTATCACACCCGATCATCACGTGGTGTCTGGGCACGACGAACTTTGGCAACGGTGCATACTCAGGGAGAACACTTCTTGATAATTTTTAATGAGAGATCATCTTAAAATGCTACTGTCAATCAAAGCAAGATAAGATGCATAAAGGATAAACATCACATGCAATCAATATAAGTGATATGATATGTCCATCATCATCTTGTGCTTGTGATCTCCATCTTCGAAGCACCATCATGGTCACCATCGTCACCGGCGCGACACCTTGATCTCCATCGTAGCATCGTTTGTCGTTTACGCCATCTATTGCTTCTACGACTATCGCTACTGCTTAGTGATAAAGTAAAGCAATTACAGGGCGTTTGCATTTCATACAATAAAGCGACAACCATATGGCTCCTGCCAGTTGCCGATAACTTTGGTTACAAAACAATATCATCTCATACAATAAAATATAGCATCATGTCTTGGCCATATCACATCACAACATGCCTTGCAAAAACAAGTTAGACGTCCTCTACTTTGTTGTTGCAAGTTTTACGTGGCTGCTACGGGCTTAAGCAAGAACCAATCTCACCTACGCATCAAAACCACAACGATAGTTTGTCAAGTTGATGATGTTTTAACCTTCGCAAGGACCAGGCGTAGCCACACTCGGTTCAACTAAAGTTGGAGAAACTGACACCCGCTAGTCACCTGTGTGCAAAGCACGGCGGTAAAACCAGTCTCGCGTAAGCGTACGCGTAATGTCGGTCCGGGCCGCTTCATCCAACAATACCGCCGAACCAAAGTATGACATGCTGGTAAGTAGTATGACTTATATCACCCACAACTCATTTGTGTTCTACTCGTGCATATAACATCAAACCATAAAACCTAGGCTCAGATGCCACTGTTGGGAAACGTAGTAATTTCAAAAAAATTCCTATGCACACACAAGATCATGGTGATGATATAGCAACGAGAGGGGAGAGTGTTGTCTACGTACCCTCGTAGACCGAAGCGGAAGCGTTGACACAACGTAGAGGAAGTAGTCGTACGTCTTCCCGGTCCAACCGATCCAAGCACCGTTACTCCGGCACCTTTGAGTTCTTGACACACGTACATCTCGATGACGCACCCCGGGCTTCGATCCAGCAAAGCCTTGGGGAGGAGTTCCGTCAGCACGACGGTGTGGTGACGATCTTGATGTTCAACTGTCACAGGGCTTCGCCTAAGCACCGCTACAATATGACCGAGGTGTAATATCGTGGAGAGGGGCCCCGCACACGGCTAAGGAACGATCACGAAGATCAATTTTGTGTGTCTATGGGGTGCCCCTCCTCCGTATATAAAGGGGGAGAGGAGGAGGGGACCGGCCAAGAGGGGAGGCGCGCCCTAGGGGGGGCAAACCTACTCCAAGTAGGTTTGGCCCCCCTTTCCTATTAGGAGTAGGAGAGGGAAGGAAGAGAGGGGAGGGAAGAAGGAAAGGGGGGGCCGGCCCCCCTCCCAATTCGGATTGGGCTTGGGGGGGGGGCTCCCCCTCCTTTCCTCCTTCTCCCTCCTTTCCACTAAGGCCCAATAAGGCCAATATACTTACCGGGGGGTTCCGGTAACCTCCCGGAACTCCGGTATAGTCCCAATCTCATCCGGAACCTTTCCGGTGTCCAAATATATCCGTCCAATATATCAATCTTTATGTCTCGACCATTTCGAGACTCCTCATCATGTCCGTGATCACATCCGGGACTCCGAACAACCTTCGGTACATCAAAATACATAAAGTCATAGTATAACTGTCATCGAAACCTTAAGCGTGCGGACCCTACGGTTCGAGAACAATGTAGACATGACCGAGACATGTCTCCGGTCAATAACCAATAGCGGGACCTGGATGCCCATATTGGTTCCTACATATTCTACGAAGATCTTTATCGGTCGGACCGCATAACAACATACGTTGTTCCCTTTGTCATCGGTATGTTACTTACCGGAGATTCGATCATCGGTATCCAATACCTAGTTCAATCTCGTTCCCGGCAAGTCTCTTTACTCGTTCTGTAATACATCATCTCGCAACTAACTCATTAGTTGCAATGCGTGCAAGGCTTAAGTGATGTCCATTACCGAGAGGGCCCAAAGATACCTCTCCGACATTCGGAGTGACAAATCCTAATCTCGAAATATGCCAACCCAACAAGTACCTTCGGTGACACCTAGAGAGCACCTTTATAATCACCCAGTTACATTGTGACGTTTGGTAGCACACAAAGTGTTCCTCCGGTAAACGGGAGTTGCATAATCTCATAGTCATAGGAACATGTATAAGTCATGAAGAAAGCAATAGCAACATACTAAACGATCGGGTGCTAAGCTAACGGAATGGGTCATGTCAATCAGATCATTCAACTAATGATGTGACCTCGTTAATCAAATAACAACTCCTTGTTCATGGTTAGGAAACATAACCATCTTTGATTAACAAGCTAGTCAAGTAGAGGCATACTAGTGACACTCTGTTTGTCTATATATTCACACATGTATTATGTTTCCGGTTAATACAATTCTAGCATGAATAATAAACATTTATCATGATATAAGGAAATAAATAATAACTTTATTATTGCCTCTAGGGCATATTTCCTTCATCAAGATCATGCCATAGAGGGAACACGAGAGAGAACACAAGAGAGAGAGATCAAACACATAGCTACTGGTACATACCCTCAGCCCCGAGGGTGAACTACTTCATCCTCGTCATGGAGAGCACCGAGATGATGAAGATGGCCACCGGTGAAGGATTCCCCCTCCGGCAGGGTGTCGGGAAGGGATCCCAAGAGGTTTTTGCTGCCTACAGAGGCTTGCGGCGGCGGAACTCCCGATCTATCTTGATTTTTCGATGTTTTTAGGGTACAAGGGAATATATATAGGCAAAAGAAGTCGGTCGGGAGGTGCTCGAGGGGCCCATGAGACAGGGGGGCGCGCCCTCCTATCTTGTGGCCTCCTCATGGGTCTACTGACGTGAACTCCAAGTCTCCTGGGTGTTATTCTTCCAAAAAAATCACGTTGCCGAAGGTTTCATTCCGTTTGGACTCCGTTTGATATTCCTTTTCTTCGAAATACTGAAACAGGCAATAAAACAGCAATATGGGTTGGGCCTCCGGTTAATAGGTTATTCCCGAAAGTAATATAAAAGTGTATAATAAAGCCCATAATCATTCAAAACAGGTAATATAATAGCATGAATGCTTCATAAATTATAGATACGTTGGAGCCGTATCAACAACCCCAAGCTTAATTCCTGCTCATCCTCGAGTAGGTAAATGATAAAAGAAAGAATTTATGAAGTGTGAATGCTAGAGGTGCACAAGTTTTATCAATGATAATTTCAATCACCTTATCTAGCATGCTTATATGTCATAACAGTAGTTCATCTCATAAAACTTTTCATGATCAAGTAACAAGCTATTCACATGTTAAAGCATAGACCATAAACTTTCTTGAAAACTAGAAAACTTCATTCTTAGTCATCAAACAATTGCAATTCATCTTATTTTCAGGAAGGGTCTATGTTAGAGCTTTGATTTAGCAAACTTCACATACTCAACTATCATATAGTCTTCTACAATTGCTAACACTCACGCAATACTTGTGGTTATGAAGTTTTAATCAGACACCGAGAAAGATTGGGGCTTATAATGTTTCCTCCAAACGCATTCACCGTTGGGTGATGTCAACAATAATAGTTCATGCTAACGTACATCCAATTGGATATATATATCAGGATCACCCTAACACAAAGTGCTTGCCAAAGGATAAAATTAAAAAGGGAAAGGTGAAGATCACCTTGACTCTTGCATAAAAGTAAAAGACATAAAGTAAAAGATGGGCCCTTCGTAGAGGGAAGCAGGGATTTGCAGAGGTGCCAGAGCTCGATTTTGAAATAGAGATAAATAATTTTGAGAGGTATGATCTCTTTGTCAACATAACAACCAAGAGTTCCCAATATCTTCCATACTACATACATTATAGGCGGTTCCCACGCAGAATGGTAAAAGTTTATACTCCCACAACCACCAACAAGCATCTATCCATGGCTTGCTCGAAACAACGAGTGCCTCCAACTAACAACAATCCTAGGGGAGTTTTGTTTAATTATTTTGATTTGATTTTGATCTTTTTGATCATGGGACTGGGCATCCCGGTTACCGCCACTTTCTCGTGAATGAGGAGCGGAGTCCACTCCTCTTGAGAATAACCCACCTAGCATGGAAGACACTGACATCCCCTAGTTGCTACATGAGCAATTCGGGCATACAAAACAGATTATAATTTGAAGGTTTAGAGTTTGGCACATGCAAATTTACTTGGAACGGCAGGTAAATACCGCATATAGGTAGGTATGGTGGACACTCATGGCAAAAACTTGGTTCAAGGAATTTGGATGCACAAGCAGTATTCCCGCTTAGTACAGATATTTAGGCTAGCATGAGGGAGAAAGGCAAGCTCAACATGTTTGAATGATCCATGACAATATACTTTAACTGGGATGCGAGAAAACATAACCCATTACATTGTCTTCCTTGTCCAATATCAACTCTTTAGCATGTCATACTTAATGAGTGCTCACAATTATAAAATATGTCTAAGATAGTATATTTATATGTGAAATCTCTCTTCCTTCAATATTCTTTCATGAATTGTTCAAATGACCAATACAATGCTTGCTAACCTTCAATAAACTTACTATTCCTACTTCTTAGATGTGAAGTCATTACTCCCCATGGTATAAGCAAATGAAACATATATAATTTCAGATTTATGACATTCAACTCATTCAACAATTTACTCATAGGATATAAGTGAAGCACACGAGTAAATGACAAACTACTCCAAAAAGATATAAGTGAAGATCAATGAGTAGCTAAATTATTATGCAACTATGTGAAGACTCTCTCTCATTAAAGAATTTCAGATCTTGGTATCTTATTCAAACAGCAAGCAAAACAAAATAAAATGACATTGCAAGGATAGCACAACTAATGTGAAGAAGCAAAAACTGAGGCTCAACCGATACTAACCGATAGTTGTTGAAGAAGAAAGGTGGGATGCCTACCGGGGCATCCCCAAGCTTAGATGCTTGAGACTTCTTGGAATATTATCTTGGGGTGCCTTGGGAATCCCCAAGCTTGAACTTTTGTGTCTCCTTAATTCCTCTCATATCATGGTTTCTCTTCTTTATATCAAAGGCTTCATCCACAACAAACTCAACAAGAACTCGTGAGATAGGTTAGTATAAACCAATGCAAAACCTTATCATTCTCTACTGTAACAAATCACTAAGATTATTATTCAACATTGAATACTAAATGTCTCTGCATATTTAATAACCCTATCCTCAAATAGTATCATTAAACAAGCAAGCATATGCAAACAATGCAAACATAACAGCAATCTGCCAAAACAGTATAGTCTGTAAAGAATGCAAGATTCATCATACTTCCCTAACTCCAAAAATTATAAGAAAAATACTAAGCTGTAAAAGATTTATCAGATATCATTATGCAAAAATATTCAACATTATATCACTCCCTGACTTTTCTAGGGAATTTTTGCAACAGCGGTAAACTTTCTGTTTTCAAACAGCAACATGCATATTAGGAAAATAAGCATGGTAAAGGCTATCCTTGACATTTTTATTGAAAATAAAGATGCAAAACATTATTCCAACTAACAGCAAGCAAAAACTAACAAAATAAATTGACGCTCCAAGCAAAACACATATCATGTGGTGAATAAAAATATAGCTCCAAGTAAAGTTACCGATGAACGAAGACGAAAGAGGGGATGCCTTCCGGGGCATCCCCAAGATTAGTTGCTTGGTTGTCCTTGAATATTACCTTGGGGTGCCTTGGGCATCCCCAAGATTAGGCTCCTGCCACTCCTTATTCCATAGTCCATCGAATCCTTACCCAAAACTTGAAAACTTCAACCACACAAAACTCAACACAAAACTCGTAAGCTCCGTTAGTATAAGAAAATAAATCACCACTTAGGTACTGTAATGAACTCATTCTTTACTTATATTGGTGTAATATCTACTGTATCTAACTTCTCTATGGTTCATACCCTTACATACTAGCCATAGATTCATCAAAATAAGCAAACAACACAATGAAAACAGAATCTGTCAAAAACAGAACAGTCTGTAGTAATCTGTATCAAACGTATACTTCTGGAACCCCAAAAATTATGAAATAAATTGGTGGACCTGAGGAATTTGTCTATTAATCATATGAAAAAAGAATAAACCTAAAATCACTCTTCTGTAAAAAAGGGCAGCTATTCTCATGAGCGCAAAAGTTTCTGTTTTCTACAGCAAGATCATATTGACTTCACCCAAGTCTTCCCAAAGGTTCTACTTGGCACTTACTCTAATTAAAACATGAAACCACATATAACCAGAGGATAGATGAATTATTTATTACTAAACAGTAGCAAAAGTTAAATAACAAAAATATAGTTGGGTTGCCTCCCAACAAGCGCTGTCGTTTAATGCCCCTAGCTAGGCATGATGATGGCAATGATGCTCACATAAAAGATAAGAATTGAAACATAAAGGGAGCATCATGAAGAATATGACTAACACATTTAAGTCTAACCCACTTCCTATGCATAGAGATTTTGTGAGCAAACAACTTATGGGAACAATAATCAACTAGCATAGGAAGGTAAAACAAGCACAACTTCAAAATTTTAAGCACATAGAGAGGAAACTTGATATTATTGCAATTCATACAAGCATATGTTCCTCCCTCATAATAATTTTCAGTAGCATCATGAATGAATTCAACAATATAACCAGAACCTAAAGCATTATTTTCATGATCTACTTGCATAGAAATTTTACTACTTTCCACATAAGCAAATTTCATCTCATGGATAGTAGTGGGAGCAAACTCAACAAAATAACTATCATGTGAGGCATAATCCAATCGAAAACTAAAATCATGATGACAAGTTTCATGGTTATCATTATTCCTAATAGCATACAAGTCATCACAATAATCATCATATATAGCAACTTTATTCTCATAATCAATTGGAACCTCTTCCGAAATAGTGGAATCATCACTAAATAAAGTTGACACTCTTCCAAATCCACTTTCATATTCATCACAATAAGATTCAACATCCTCGAAAATAGTGGGATCACTACTTCTTAAAGTTGACACTCTTCCAAACCCACTTTCATCAATATAATCATCATAAGTAGGAGGCATGCTTTCATCATAACAACTTTGCATATCAAAACTTGGGAGACAAAAAAATATCATATTCATCAAACATAGCTTCCCCAAGCTTGTGGCTTTGCATATCATTAGCATCATGGATATTCAAGGAATTCATAATAACAACATTGCAATCATGCTCATCATACAAAGATCTAGTACCAAACATTCTAATGCATTCTTCCTCTAGCACTTGAGCACAATTTTCCTTTCCATCATAATCACAAAAGATATTAAAAAGATGAAGCGTATGAGACAAACTCAATTCCATTTTTTTAGTTTTCTTTTATAAAATAAACTAGTGATAAACAAGAAACTAAAAGACTCGATTGCAAGATCTAAAGATATACCTTCAAGCACTCACCTCCCCGGCAACGGCGCCAGAAAAGAGCTTAGTTGATGGGGTGTGAGTGCCGTTTACCTTGCCTCCCCGGCAACGGCGCCAGAAAAGAGCTTGATGTCTTCTACACAACCTTCTTCTTGTAGACGTTGTTGGGCCTGCAAGTGCACAAGTTTGTAGGACAGTAGCAAATTTCCCTCAAGTGGATGACCTAAGGTTTATCAATCTGTAGGAGGCGTAGGATGAAGAAGGTCTCTCTCAAACAACCTTGCAACCAAATAACAAAGAGTCTCTTGTGTCCCCAACACACCCAATACAATGGTAAATTGTATAGGTGCACTAGTTCGACGAAGAGATGGTGATACAAGTGCAATATGGATGGTAGATAAAGGTATTTGTAATCTGAAATTATAAAAACAGCAAGGTAACTAATGATAAAAGTGAGCGTAAACGGTATTGCAATGATAGGAAACAAGGCCTAGGGTTCATACTTTCACTAGTGCAAGTTCTCTCAACAATAATAACATAGATAGATCATATAACAATCCCTCAACATGCAACAAAGAGTCACTCCAAAGATGCTAATAGCGGATAACAAACGAAGAGACTATGGTAGGGTACGAAACCACCTCAAAGTTATTCTTTCGGATCAATCTATTCAAGAGTTCGTACTAGAATAACACCTTAAGACACAAATCAACCAGAACCCCAATGTCACGTAGATACTCCATTGTCACCTCAAGTATCTGTGGGCATGATTATACGATAAGCATCACACAATCTTAGATTCATCTATTCAACCAACACAAAGTACTTCAAAGAGTGCCCCAAAGTTTCTACTGGAGAGTCAAGAACGTGTGCCAACCCCTATGCATAGGTTCATGGGCTGAACCCGCAAGTTGGTCACCAAAACATACATCAAGTGGCACATGATATCCCATTGTCACCACAGTTAAGCACGACAAGACATACATCAAGTGTTCTCATAAAAGACTCAATCCGATAAGATAACGTCAAAGGGGACACTCAATTCATCACAAGAGAGTAGAGGAGGAGAAACATCATAAGGTCCAACTATAATAGCAAAGCTCGGGATACATCAAGATCGTGCCATAGAGGGAACACGAGAGAGAACACAAGACAGAGAGATCAAACACATAGCTACTGGTACATACCCTCAGCCCCGAGGGTGAACTACTCCCTCCTCGTCATGGAGAGCACCGGGATGATGAAGATGGCCACCGGTGAAGGATCCCCCCCTCCGGCAGGGTGCCGGGAAGGGCTCCCGAGAGGTTCTTCGTGGCTACAGAGGCTTGCGGGGGCGGAACTCCCGATCTAGCTTGATTTTTCGATGTTTTTAGGGTACAAGGGAATATATATAGGCGAAAGAAGTCGGTCGGGAGGTGCTCGAGGGGCCCACGAGACAGGGGGGCGCGCCCTCCTATCTCGTGGCCTCCTCGAGGGTCTTCTGACGTGAACTCCAAGTCTCCTGGGTGTTATTCTTCCAAAAAATCAAGTTGCCGAAGGTTTCATTCCGTTTGGACTCCATTTGATATTCCTTTTCCTCGAAATACTGAAACAGGCAATAAAACAGCAATATGGGCTGGGCCTCCGGTTAATAGGTTAGTCCCAAAAGTAATATAAAAGTGTATAATAAAGCCCATAATCATTCAAAACAGGTAATATAATAGCATGAATGCTTCATAAATTATAGATACGTTGGAGACGTATCAGCCGCCGAATCAAGATAAGACTAGTAACGGCAAGTAAATTGACAAAATCAACACCCACAACAACTTGTGTTCTACTCTAGCATAGAAACTACGCATAGACCTAGCTCATGATGCCATTGTTGGGGATCGTTGCAGAAATTAAATTTTTTCTACGCATCACCAAGATCAATCTATGGAAAGACTAGCAACGAGAGAGAGGAGTGAATCTTCATACCCTTGAAGACGTGATACGGAAGCGTTACAAGAACGCGGTTGGAGGAGTCGTACATGCAACGATTCAGATCGCGGTCGATTCCGATCTAAGCGCCGAACAACGGAGCCTCCGCGTTCAACACACGTGTAGCCCGGTGACATCTCCCATGCCTTGATCCAGCAAGGAGGAGGGAGAGGTTGGGGAAGACAACTCCAGCAGCAGCACGACGGCGTGGTGGTGGTGGAGCAGCGTGGTTTCCAGCAGGGCTTTGCCAAGCACTACAAAGGATGAGGATGTGGAGAGGTAGGGCTGCACCAAGAGAGAGAAGGACTCGTCTCTCTGGTAGCCCCAAAAACCCCACTATATATAGGAGGAGGGGAGGTGGTTGTGCCCCCTCTAGGGTTCCCACCCTAGGGGGTGCAGCATCCCTAGATGGGACTGGAGGGGGCGGCCAGGAGGGGGAGAGAGAGGCGCGCCCTAGGGTGGGCCTTTAGGCCCATCTGCGCCTAGGGTTTCCCCTCTCTCCTCCTGGCTGCGCCTTGGGCCTTGGTGGGAGGCGCACCAGCCCACTCAGGGGCTGGTCCCTTCCCACTCTTGGCCCATGCAAGCCTCCAGGGTTGGTGGCCCCTCCTGGTGGACCCCCGGAACCCTTCCGGTGGTCCCAGTAAATTACCGATGACGCCCGAAATACTTCTGGTGGCCAAAACCTCACTTCCTATATATTATTCTTTACCTCCGGACCATTCCGGGACTCCTCGTGACGCCGAGATCTCATCCGGGACTCTGAACAATATTCGATAACCACATACAAACTTTCCCTATAACCCTAGCGTCATGGAACCTTAAGTGTGTAGACCCTACGGGTTCGGGAGGCATGTAGACATGACCGAGACAGCTCTCCGGCCAATAACCAACAATGGGATCTGGATACACGTGTTGTATCCCACATGTTCCACGATGATCTCATCGGATGAACCACGATGTCGAGGATTCAAGCAATCCTGTATACAATTCCCTTTGTCAATCGGTACCTTACTTGCCCGAGATTCGATCGTCGGTATCCCAATACCTCGTTCAATCTCGTTACCGGCAAGTCACTTTACTCGTTCCGTAATGCATGATCCTGTGACTAACTACTTAGTCACATTGAGCTCATTATCATGATGCGTTACCGAGTGGGCCCAGAGATACCTCTCTGTCATACAGAGTGACAAATCCCAGTCTCGATTCGTGTCAACCCAACAGACACTTTTGGAGATGCCTGTAGTGTACCTTTATAGCCACCCAGTTACGTTGTGACGTTTGGTACACCCAAAGCATTCCTACGGTATCCGGGAGTTACACAATCTCATGGTCTAAGGAAATGATACTTGACATTAGAAAAGCTTTTAGCAAACGAACTACACGATCTTGTGCTATGCTTAGGATTGGGTCTTGTCCATCACATAATTCTCCTAATGGTGTGATCCCGTTATCAATGACATCCAATGCCCATGGTCAGGAAACCATAACCATTTGTTGATCAACGAGCTAGTCAACTAGAGGCTCACTAGGGACATGTTGTGGTCTATGTATTCACACATGTATTACGGTTTCCGGTCAATACAATTATAGCATGAACAATAAAAAATTATCATGAACAAGGAAATATAATAATAACCATTTGATTGTTGCCTCTAGGGCATATTTCCAACAATATTACCATCCGCGTCAGTCTTCTTCTTAAAGATCCATTTATTTTCTATGGCTCACCGATCATCGGGCAAGTCTGTCAAAGTCCATACTTTGTTTTCATACATGGATCCTATCTCGGATTTCATGGCTTCAATCCATTTGTTGGAATCTGGGCCCACCATCGCTTCTTCATAGTTCGAAGGTTCACCGTTGCCTAACAACATGATTTCCAGTACAGGGTTGCCGTACCACTCTGGTGCGGAAAATGCCCTTGTGGACCTATGAAGTTCAGTAGCAACTTGATCCGAAGTACCTTGATCGTCATCATTAACTTCCTCTCTAGTCGGTGCCGGCACCACAGAAACATTTTCTTGAGCTGCGCTACTTTCTGGTTCAAGAGTAAGTACTTCATCAAGTTCTACTTTCCTCCCACTTACTTCTTTCGAGAGAAACTCTTTCTCCAGAAAGGATCCGTTCTTGGCAACGAAGATCTTGCCTTCGGATCTGAGGTAGAAGGTATACCAAATGGTTTCCTTAGGGTATCCTATGAAGACGCATTTTTCCAACTTGGGTTCAAGCTTTTCAGGTTGAAGTTTCTTGACATAAGCATCGCATCCCCAAACTTTTAGAAACGACAGCTTAGGTTTCTTCCCAAACTATAATCCATACGGTGTGGTCTCAACGGATTTAGACGGTGCCCTATTTAAAGTGAATGTGGTTGTCTCTAAAGCGTATCCCCAAAATGATTGCGGTAAATCGAGACATCATAGATCGCACCATATCCAATAGAGTGCGATTACGATGTTCGGACACACCATTACGCTGAGGTGTTCCAGGCGGCGTGAGTTGTGAAACAATTCCACATTTCCTTAAGTGCGTACCAAACTCGTGACTTAAATATTCTCCCCCACGATCTAATCGTAAGAACTTTATTTTCCTGTCATGTTGATTTTCCACCTCACTCTGAAATTCCTTGAACTTTTCAAAGGTCTCAGACTTGTGTTTCATTAAGTTGACATACCCATATCTACTTGAGTCATCAGTGAGGGTGAGAACATAACGATAGCCACCGCGAGCCTCAACACTCATTGGACCGCACACATTAGTATGTATGATTTCCAACAAGTTGGTTGCTCGCTCCATTGTTCCGGAGAACGGAGTCTTGGTCATCTTGCCCATGAGGCATGGTTCGCATGTGTCAAATGATTCATAATCAAGAGACTCCAAAAGTCCATCTGCATGGAGCTTCTTCATGCGTTTGACACCAATGTGACCAAGGCGGCGGTGCCACAAGTATGTGGTACTATCATTATTAACCTTACATCTTTTGGTACTCACACTATGAATATGTGTAACATCACGTTCGAGATTCAATAAGAATAAACCATTGACCAGCGGGGCATGACCATAAAACATATCTCTCAAATAAATAGAACAACCATTATTCTCGGATTTAAATGAATAGCCATCTCGCATTAAACAAGATCCAGATACAATGTTCATGCTCAAAGCTGGCACTAAATAACAATTATTGAGGTCTAAAACTAATCCCGTAGGTAAATGTAGAGGTAGAGTGCCGATGGCGATCACATCGACCTTGGAACCATTCCCGACGTGCATCGTCACCTCGTCCTTCACCAGTCTCCGCTTATTCCACAGCTCTTGTTTTGAGTTACAAATATGAGCAACCGCACTGGTATCAAATAGCCAGGAGCTACTATGAGTACTGGTAAGGTACACATCAATAACATGTATATCACATATACCTTTGGTATTGCCGGCGTTCTTGTCCGCTAAGTACTTGGGGCAGTTTTGCTTCCAGTGACCATTTCCCTTGAAATAAAAGCACTGAGTCTCGGGCTTGGGCCCATTGTTTGGCTTCTTCCCGACAACTGATTTATCGGGCACGGCAACTCCCTTGCCGTCCTTCTTGAAGTTCTTTTTACCCTTGCCTTTCTTGAAACTAGTGGTCTTATTCACCATCAACACTTGATGTTCCTTTTTGATTTCCACCTCCGCTGATTTCAGCATTGAATATAACTCAGGAATGGACTTCTCCATCCCCTGCATATTGTAGTTCATCACAAAGCTCTTGTAGCTAGGTGGGAGCGACTGGAGGATCCTGTCAATGACTGAGTCATCTGGGAGATTAACTCCCAACTAAGCCAAACGGTTGTGTAACCCGGACATAGTGAGTATATGCTCACTGACAGAACTATTTTCCTCCATCTTACAACTGTAGAACTTGTGGGAGACTTCATATCTCTTGACCCGGGCATGATCTTGGAAAACCATTTTCAGCTCTTGGAACATTTCATATGCTCAGTGCTGCTCAAAACGCTTTTAGAGCCCCAGTTCTAAGCTGTAAAGCATGCTGCACTGAACCAGGGAGTAATCATCACTACGCGACTGCCATGCGTTCATAACGTCTTGAGTTGCTGGGAAAATGGGTGCTTCGCCTAGCGGTGCTTCTAGGACATATGCTTTCTTGGCAGCTATGAGGATGATCCTCAAGTTCCGGACCCAGCCCGTATAGTTGCTACCATCATCTTTCAGCTTGGTTTTCTCTAGGAACGCATTGAAGTTGAGGGCAACATTAGCGTGGGCGATTTGATCTACAAGACATATTGCAAAGATTTTAGACTGTGTTAATGATAATTTAGTTCATCTAATAAAATTATTTAATGAACTCCCACTCAGATAGACATCCCTCTAGTCATCTAAGTGATACATGATCCGAGTCAACTAGGCCGTGTCCGATCATCATGTGAGACGGACTAGTCATCATCGGTCAACATCTTCATGTTGATCGTATCTGCTATACGACTCATGTTCGACCTTCGGTCTCTTGTGTTCCGAGGCCATGTCTGTACATGCTAGGCTCGTCAAGTCAACCTAAGTGTTTTGCATGTGTAAATCTGGCTTTACACCTGTTGTATGCGAACGTTAGAATCTATCACACCCGATCATCATGTGGTGCTTCGAAACAACGAACTTTTGCAACACTGCATAGTTAGGGGGAACACTTTCTTGAAATTTTAATGAGGGATCATCTTATTTATGCTACCATCGTTCAAACCAAATAAGATGTAAGCATGACAAACATCACATGCAAATCATAAAGTGACATGATATGGCCAATATCATTTTGCGCCTTTGATCATCATCTTCGAGGCGCGGCATGATCACCTTCATAACTGGCATGACACCATGATCTCCATCATCATGATCTCCATCATCGTGTCTTCATGAAGTTGTCTCGCCAACTATTACTTCTACTACTATGGCTAACGGTTAGCAAGTACTTACATGGCGTTATCATTGACACGCAAGTCATACAATAAATTAAGACAACTCCTATGGCTCCTGCCGGTTGTCATACTCATCGACATGCAAGTCGTGATTCCTATTACAAGAACATGATCAATCTCATACATCACATATCATTCATCACATTCTTTTGGCCATATCACATCACATAGCATACCCTGCAAAAACAAGTTAGACGTCCTCTAATTGTTGTTGCATGTTTTACGTGGCTGCTATGGGTTTCTAGCAAGAACGTTTCTTACCTACGCAAAAGCCACAACGGTAATATGCCAATTGCTATTTACCCTTCATAAGGACCCATTTCATTGAATCCGATCCGACTAAAGTGGGACAGACTAGCACCCGCTAGCCACCTTTATGCAACAAGTGCATGTCAGTCGGTGGAACCTGTCTCATGTAAGCGTATGTGTAAGGTCGGTCCGGGCCGCTTCATCCCACAATACCGCCGAAACAAGATAGGACTAGTAACGGTAAGCAAATTGAACAAACCAACACCCACAACTACTTGTGTTCCACTCGTGCATAGAATCTACTCAATAGACCTAGCTCATGATGCCACTGCTGTTGGGGAATGTAGCAATAATTCAAAATTTTCTACGCAACACCAAGATCAATCTATGGAGATTCTAGCAACAAGAGAGGGAGAGGATGAGCATCTTCATACCTTTGAAGATCGCTAAGCGGAAGCGTCACTAGAACGCGGATGAGGGAGTCGTACTCGCGGCGATTCAAATCGCGGAAGATCCGATCTAACGCCGAACGGACGGTGCCTCTGTGTTCAACACACGTACAGCCCGGGGACATCTCCTCCTTCTTGATACAGCAAGGGGAGAGGAGAAGTTGAGGGAGAGCTCCGGCAGCACGACGGCGTGGTGGAGGAGCTTGGAGTTCTCTGGCAGGGCTTCGCCAAGCACTACGGAGGAGGAGGTGGAGTTGGAGAGGGGGAGGGCTGCACCAGGGGAAGGGCATGGCAGCCCTCCCACTGCCCCACTATTTA